>NW_027112173.1:1022490-1024771 GCF_000696795.3 Halyomorpha halys | reverse complement strand
TTTATTTTTTTTATTAAAGCAAATCGCAAAGTTTATCAACTCATTTATTATGTAAACAGATGACAGATATATGCATCTTGAGTGGTGGAAGACTTTTTTTTGCGTAAGACTGTTGGTGGACAATTTAAGCGACAGCTGGCTGCACACCCTTTTCACGTTCTAAAGTTGGAATGAGGATTGGGAGTCGATACAATTCTAGGATTACAAGAGTTAATCTAATGTAGTTTATAGAGTACAAGTTTGTTTATCCTGTCCTGGTCCTATCTATTTTAATTTATAGATCAAACATCAAACTTGGTCAAGGAAAACGGAAGGACACAGGACCAGACCATGATGGGGTGTGAACAAGATTTGCACCTATGCTACAATGCCATTTGTAGCTTTTCAATTTACACTCTAATGTTGTAGCAGAGCTAGGTGGTTTCGCAAACATTGTACGTCCTCTTGAGACTGAAACGTTATATTAGGCTAAACAACTTTCTCTTTATATATATATATTTAAACTTATAAATTTAAACTTGATCCATTTTTAAGCCGCCTAGATGATGACGCTTAGAGTTATTGTGGAGTAGATCAATTTTTGTTATTCTTGTCCCCGGCGTTCTTTAGTCATGAGATTATGTAAGCAGAGGCGTTATTATCCCTTTTAAATATTAAAAGTTTAAATTGCTTTCTGTACTGAAATAAAAGAAATTTTTTCTTAATGTTCAGACTGAGGTTTTTTTAGGGACTATTTGGAGGTATAAAATCGATTAATTACAACCAATCTCAGGACTCCATAATTAAACGAAATACTCCGAAATCATCTTTATACCAGGAGGTAATAAGGTAAAAAAAAACGAAAAAAAAAAAACGAAAGGTTAGAGGGTGTGAGATGAAAGGGGAGCTGAGGTGGCTAAAGATCAAAGACTAGTAATTAACCTTTGGTGTTCCTCAGTTCCTCAGGTAACTGAACTCGCTCTTGCACTGTTACTCTGTGTCTGATATCAAGAAGCCAAGGCTAAACTCTGACTTAGCTAATTCCGAAAACTATTGTATCAACTATAATTAATGATTAAAACAATAATAAATAAAAACAGTAATAATTACTACAAAATATTTGACAAAATTGAATATGGATTCGCTAATATTTTTTTCCGATGTTCTAAAGATTTTATCTTATCGGTCCATAAAGATCACATTTGGCATATACCTGATAAAGGTACATAATCGAAACAATTTGGAACGACTGAAGTTGCGAAATGGTCCTCCTAAAATACTTGCGTACAACAAATTTGATATTTAAGAGTTTGGAAGGGCATCAAAAATGAATCTTACTCCCTTTTTCTTTTAAACATATTTTTTTTCCACCTTTTTAAGAAGTGTGGACGTAGAATTTCCAATTTTTGATTTAAATAAAAACCCCTATTAAAGGGTCTCAAACGACGTTGAAAACATATCTGATTTGAATTTTCCTAAAAGAAATTCTGTTGCTTCTTTGCTAGAAGCGCAATTTAGATTTTGTAATTTTTAATAGATTTCAGTCATTTATTACGAGGAAGGAGAGAAATTGAAACTATTTAACCCAAAGATATTTTTGACTGCGTTGTATCTGGTCCAATACTGGATAAATACTATCTATCCATTAATGTGAAACTAAATTAAACAAAAAAATTTAAATGTTCTTAATTCAACCTTTATTATAATAAAAAAATTGAGGAAAACATTATTTTTTTTAACCATTCTATTTCATTTTTTCGGTATTTTTCTACATTTACCCTGCTGTAAAAATGTTTTGAATACTATCATGCATTTATGCATTGGCCCTAATTAGCCGGGTAAATGGGTAGCATGTAGGTCTTTCTTATGAAAAATGAAAATGTTAGGATAGAATCAATTTAGTGCGAAATCTCACATCATTTAGTTAATCACATTAGACCTTCTAAATTAGGAAAAAGTGGAGAAAAAAAAATTAAAATTTCTGTTCTGCAAATCATTGCTGAAAATCATCCATTGCATTTTTATCATGCAATTATTTTAGTCCATCCTATATTTAAAGGTACTGAAACAACGCTTTATTTAGTCTTATATAGTATTTTTTGTAAAAAGTTGTAGTTAGTCAACAGAAATAACTCCGTAAGATTCATAAATGTGCTTATATTACCGTGTTGAATCCGACTTATTTCTAAGTCTTCAATTCAAAAATATTGACACTGTTCGGTGAAATTACCTAGCCGCTTATCCCAATCACACTTTTTCAAATCAAATCAGGATAAAATTCCAACAAATTCTATCAAATCAC
>NW_027112173.1:1019458-1021860 GCF_000696795.3 Halyomorpha halys | reverse complement strand
TTATAATTTAAGTTGTCGAAAGAGCACTAAGTTCACCAATTAAGCCTAGGGTATAACTTGTTTTTTACAGCTCCCCAGTGTTTTCCAACTTCACTAACCTTAATAACTGCTGCTAAAAGCTTTTTTTTTTTTTTTTTTGTTTTGCAAATGTGAAAGTGTTACTGGAAAGTATCCTCAGATGAATATCCACTTTCAAGCATATCTCCTTATGAGTCTTTACTTGGCCTTTGCGAGTTTTAAAATAGGAGTTTATAGGCGACTGAAATTATTTTATCTGAATGTTATAGATTTTTTATTATTATTAAAGGTTTTCATAGATAGTATTAATAATCCCAATAATAAAAGCTTAGCGAACCCTAAGGTTCAATACCGATACCACTAATCGTTCTCTACATACATCTTTCCAATGACGCCCCTCCAAATGCAAATTTACTAAATTAGGTTTACTGCAATACGCCCATCTACGTTTCGGTCTACCCGTTGGTTCTGCGTTACTAAGTCCCACAGACTTACAAGCCCATCTTAAACGCCGCAATGCTTTCAACCTGAATTATATTTACCCGGTGCAGTTTCCTTAATTCCGCGTTGTGTAGTCTTCTACATTCCCCTCTTAATTCATCCTTTTTTGACCATATTTTACGTAATGCATTTTCACTGTTCTCCCCCTTGCATAAGAGGCCACGTTTTGCATCCATAAAGAAAAGTGGAAATGAAAATAGTCTTGTAAATTTTTTAATTTTTTTTTTATTTATTTATTGATATTTACAACTGTATAAAAAATACAACAAGTAAATCTGATCATAATGACATAATGGCATACAGGATGTAGAGAAACTACCCAGTAGTAGAACTCTAAAAACAGTTTACTATATAAGGTCACGAGGCCATCTTCTTTTCAGGCGCCTCGGAGGATTGCCAGGAATGGAAGTGGAAGCAAAGTTAGAAACTAGTGGGTTTGAGTGGTTAGGGAGTTTATTATGGAAGGAATAATATCGAGTTCGGGCTAGATCGGTTACATAAGGAACATTTAGGTCTTTATAGATGGTTTTATTAGTAACAAAATAAGGAGCATTGAGGATTTTGGATTGTAAGGATTGAATACGAGAGGAATTCTTTTTAATTTTTGGATAGAAAGCGCGAGCTGCTAATCAAATAATATTTTAATTTACCAAGAGAAGAAAAAAAAATTTATTTCTTACCTATTTTCGATTACGTTAATAAAAACTACATAAATAAAAAATGGCAATTGTTCCAGAAGCTAAAAAAAAAACTTCTTTTTTGAGTTCTTTTAAGTAGAAAAACCGCGTTTTTTTTCCACCAGAAAAAAGCTCAATTTTTGCCAAAACTAAATAAGAGATACGGCAAATATCGTTACGTATCATAAATCGTTAATTATTGAAACAATTAAGTTATTTGGAGGAAAAAATGATGTTTTTTGAAAAACTGTATTTCGAGAACTATCGGACGTAAACAGCTCATATTTCAGAAAATTTATTCTACTCTTAATGGACTTATGGATATTAAGTTATGGTTTAATATTAAAGGTAAAGAGCTCCGAATGAGAAACTGATTTTGTGTAACTCTTTGAAACAGTTTTAGGCATTTTTTAAGTATTGCTGGATTTCACTAACTTAGGTCTCCTCTTCCTGTTTTAAGCAAATATTTCAAAGGTTATATAGGGCCGTCAACCCCAGCGAGTCTTAGTGGGGTGGATCCAGCGGAAGGATTGCCTTTTTTTGTGTGTGTTATGATCTCCTCTTGTGAGATTGTGACATGTACATTGGCCAACCTACTCGTTATAATTACCTGACCAAATACTACAAAACTTGACAAAAAAAAAAACGATAAGTGATAAAAATAAATTAATATGTAAACTTTAATTAGAAAAGTAAAAACAAAACGTTACAAAAACCAATCATTTTTTGCTGCTGAAATGATAAAATATAAATCATTAGGTACACTCTGTATTGCTCTATAAACATTGTTTATTCTCGAACTAATGGCAACATATTACATACATGAAAAAATATATATTTTTTTTTTTTTAGCCAAAGAAAACACATACCTAATTAATTATTCAATCATATGGCGAGAGGTTTCAAATGGGTTTGGCACTAAAACGAATGTAAAATAATGAAACATAAAATGTGTTATAAATAAAAAAAGTTTAAAAGCAATATACGAGTTTTTTTAAATATTTATTTATCGCTATTTACAACTGTACATTATAATACATTTAGTAAATCTAATCTAAGTTAAATTGGCGTGTTACAGGCGTGTAGAGAAACTACCCATTGGTAGTACTCTAATGACATTTTACATTAGCTGGTCTCGTGGCCATCTTCTTTTCAGGCGCCTCGGAGGATTGTCAGGAATGGAAGAGAATGCAAGATTAGAAACTA
>NW_027112173.1:1011510-1012903 GCF_000696795.3 Halyomorpha halys | reverse complement strand
CATAAATCGTTAATTATTGAAACAATTAAGTTATTTGGAGGAAAAAATGATGTTTTTGAAAAACTGTATTTCGAGAACTATCGGACGTAAACAGCATATTCATATTTCAGAAAATTTATTCTACACTAAATGGACTTATGGATATTAAGTTATGGTTTATTATTAAAAATAAAGAGCTCCGAATGAGAAACTTATTTTGTGTAACTCTTTGAAACAGTTTTAGGCGCTTTTTAAATATTGCTGGATTTCACTAACTTAAGTCTCCTCTTCCTGTTTTAAGAAAATATTTCAAAGGTTATATAGGACCGTCAACCCCAGCGGGTCTTAGTGGGGTGGATCCAGCGGAAGGATTGCATTTTTTTGTGCGTGTTATGATCTCCTCTTGTGAGATTGTGACATGTACATTGGCCAACCTACTCGTAATAATTACCTGACCAAATACTACACATATGAAAAAAATATCGTTTTTTTTAGCGAAACAAAACACATACCTAATTAATTATTCAATCATATGGCGAGAGGTTTCAAATGGGTTTGCCACTAAAACGAATGTAAAATAATGAAACATAAAATGAGTTATGAATAAAAAAAGGTTTAAAAGCAATATACGAGTTTTTTTTTTTTAAATATTTATTTATGATTTATTCCCCCCTAAACTATCTCTTATATTATCATTGCAAAGATACTTATCCAGTCACTTCATTTAAAAACATACTTCAATAGTTTTACAAAAAATATGAGTAGAAGTAATAAATGATTTCATATTTAATTAAACGACATCAACATGTATCAGTTTTCCAACAAATAAATACTGAAAAACTATCATTAATTGAGGTAAATTTTAAATGTGTAATGTTTATTTATTGCTATTTACAACTGTAAATTATAATAAATTTAGTAAATCTGATCAAAGTTAAATTGGAGTGTTACAGGCGTGTAGAGAAACTACCCATTGGTAGCACTCTAATGACATTTTACATTTTACGGTCTCGTGGCCATCTTCTTTTCAGGCGCCTCGGAGGATTGTCAGGAATGGAAGAGGATGCAAGATTAGAAACTAGGGGGTTTTAGTGGTTAGAGAGTTTACAATGGAAGGAGTGATATCTGGTTCGGACTAGATCGGTTACATAGGGAACATTAAAGTCTTTATGTATGATTTTATTTGTGACAAAGTAAGGAGCTTTGAGGATTTTGCGAAGGATTTTGGATTATAAGGATTGAATACAAGAGGAATTCGAAGGTTTAGTGGAGCCCAAAGCTCAACGCCATATGTCCAGATTGGCCTTATCACAGTCATGTAGATCAGTCTTTTATGTGTTGGAAGTTTAAACCGTTTGTCCAGTAAGTGCTGTAATAGTCGAAATCGACGTGCAGTTTCCTGTCTTTTCAGTCT
>NW_027112173.1:1004989-1006668 GCF_000696795.3 Halyomorpha halys | reverse complement strand
CAGGAATGGAAGAGAATGCAAGATTAGAAACTAGGGGGTATGAGTGGTTAGAGAGTTTATAATGGAAGGAGTGATATCTGGTTCGGGCTAAATCGGTTACATAGGGAACATTAAGGTCTTTATGTATGATTTTATTTGTGTCAAAGTAAGGAGCATTGAGGATTTTACGAAGGATTTTGGATTGTAAGGATTGAATACGAGAGGAATTCGAAGGTTTAGTGGAGCTCAACTCCATATGTCCAGATTGGCCTTATTAGAGTCATGTAGATCAGTCTTTTGTAATGAGTTGGAAGTTTAGACCGTTTGTTTAGTAAGTGCTGTAATAGTAGAAATCGACGTGCAGTTTCCTGTCTTTTCAGTCTGGTGTGAGGATTCCAGGTTAATAGTAGCATAGTAGGTTAATGAGTAACATCATTAAATGAAACTGTAGGGCAGTCTGTAGGTTTACGACGAAGTGTAAAGGCGATTTGATGGGATTTGTTGATATTTATCTTAATCCTCCAATAACGACACCAATCTTCAAGGACTGTGATATGGAATTGGAGATTTTGGGATACAAATATACGAGTGAAATAATAATGTTGTTAATAATTTCGGCAGTGGCAAACCCATTTCATGCATTCTCTTCCCTAACACCGTCTTGGGGTTGAAGACATTAACGATGTTGCCATCACAATTTCTTATTCCTATTTACTGTTTAACCTATTCTATTAGTACTACCCTCTTAAAATTACAATTTGAATTTAATTCTCACGAATGAATATTTTTATTGTAAGCTATACATTTTTATTTTTTGTCTAATGCGGATAGTATAGATGTGAACCTTAAAAGTATCGGTTATTGACTAAGACTTCTGGTTGAAATTCATACAAATAAGATTTTTTTATTTATTTTAATTTACAACTGTACAAAAAAATACAATAAGTAAATATGAGTAATATTTTAAACACTTGATAATAACCTTTTCGATTGTTTTTACTTAAAATAAATTTAATTTTGTTGCTAAATAATAAATTTAAGGATATGAGGGAAAATTAGTTGTGCAGAAATAAGTGCTTGAAATGAGTGAAAACTTTTTTTATTAACACACGGATGTTCCATTAATTTTAATTCTTCCATCATTCTCTTATTTAACAAATACAATGTGACAGACCAGCAAGGATGGTAATTATTAAGTATCCAAGAGTAAAAAACGTTATTAAATTGAACACAATGAAAAAAGAGTTTTATTCCAAGTCAGACATATCTATCTATATACCTATTTGAATTTAAAAGAAAAAAAGAAGTTCTTTTTAGCAGATACGTTTCAGATCTTTATTATTTCCTTTAAAGATGGCTATTTTAGGAGTTAGCTTTTAAGTCCACTTTGAGTTATTTCCGCTCCACTTTTGTTTCTCTCTTAGCTATATATAAACGTTTTAAAAGTAAGCCTTTACAATCCAGTGATGGTCTAAACTCATTTTCCTGGAAATGAGCTTTTAAAGTCTTGTTTACAAGGATTTCTTACATAATATATTTTTATCCAGCATTCTTTTTTATCTATATTTATACATTGTAAGCATTGCTTAACAAATTTTCCAAAAAAGCAAGACTGCTTTTAGTCAGTCGCTGACACACGATCATTACAATGAGACTAACAATTAATATGTTCAATAGATAAAATATATTAAAAAATATTA
>NW_027112173.1:1000675-1001223 GCF_000696795.3 Halyomorpha halys | reverse complement strand
ATTAGAAATTGATGTTTTTAACCTGGGCAGAATAGCCTGTATGGAGTTTTTTAAAATGGTTAAATGATATGTCTCATAGTAGATTAAGATTGTCCCTGAAGATGCCCGAATTGGCCGAAACGTTGGACGTGTAAATGAAATAAATGTTTTTGAGACTATAATTTGGATAGTGTTTTTGAATTATTTAGTAATTATAATTATTGTTTTAATTATATTAAAAAGGTTACTCTAATCTGAGGATACATGATTGCAGGACACAACGACGTACGAGGAAATTTCCAAGAAGATAAAGTTATGGAACTGCCGTCCGACTGTTAGGATAGCTCTCACAATGACATTTTGCTCTTGACTTCAATAATAATGAGCAAATGGTAGGCAAGCTGGACTACGATTTCAGAATAAAACTAAAACGACGATTCTCCCACAGCAGTCCTCAATACAAATCAGTGGATTATTTTGACGTGACAACGTCTTATAAATTAGATTGCAGGGAGTCATGTAGGCAAAAGTGTAGCGTAACGGAAATAGAATGGGCGTGGCTTAGTAGT
>NW_027112173.1:996723-1000487 GCF_000696795.3 Halyomorpha halys | reverse complement strand
CCATTTAAGGTTTTTTTTTTTTTTTTTTTTTTTAAGGAAATCGACAGCGATGGTTACGTTTGCCTATACGAACAGACAGGATTTCCTTTTTGGAAACATTCCAAGTATCATTATATCAATACTAGAATATATTAGCTGACAATAGTCATAACAATAGTTGATGTTAAGAAAAAAAATTAATGAAATTGAAATGAAAAAAAAAAATCGAAAACAGCAAATGGCATTAATTGATGGCATAATATTTCCAGAATTTGAAGGCTATTGTCGTTTAGTAAAGTTGCCAAGAGATATGGTAATCCGGTGTCTATCATATCCCTGCAGTCTGTCAGTATGTGTTTAACAGGTAGTGGTAAGTCACGTTGTCTACACGTTAGTCTAGATCAAGGGTGGCCAAGGAGTGAATAGGGTTGTGAAATGCATACTGTTTATACACTGTAATAATATATTTCACTATAAGGCGCATTCCAGTAAGGTATGGATAAAAAATATATATATGTTCAAAACTATTTTTTAAATCACTTATTACGTTTTTTGACATATGAAGAAAATAAATTTCCGGATCCAACTTTTTATAGCATTCCGAACATGCAGCAACTAAAAAGTTCAATTTTCCGACACTTGTTCAAGTACATTGAAATTGAATTTTAATTAAGTAAAAATCTACTTAATTAAAATCCAATTTCAATGTATAAGTTATTGCACTATCTGTACGTAAATATGAAAAAGTTGTTATAAAAATGCACAGTAAAGCTGATAATTTGTTTTCAATATTTCACTTTCGCAGTTTTTTTTTTTTTTTTTTTTGAGCCAGGAAAATTTATCATGAAAGAATAATATGACTTACTTGTTGTTAATCTATCAATAGCTCGCTGAGAACACTTTGTACTGAAATATAGATAAACGACTTATCTACGTACTTACGTACCTACATAAAAACAACTATAATTATTTAAAGGGCCAAAAGCCTCACGTCCAGGAAAATTAAAAGAACATGGATAATTATTAACACTATTTATTTATTAATTCAAAGTAGCTACTGATTTAAAATTTACTTTGTTCCCTTAACAATTTGGTAAGACTGAGTTTAAACGTCTCTACCAAGGAATCATAAATAGGTGCATATTCTGACAAAGATAATAGTCATGAGTCCATTCGTTGCGTCCGGTGACAATTGTTACGCATAAGTCAAAATATATTGTGCTGAGTGGGCAGTGTCAGGCTGTCAGAATTCTAGGAATTTATGACCTTTGCAAATTCCTAGAATCATTTGAAATATTGCTAGCAAGTTTTGACTTCTACAATTGTTTTGAAATTCATGGTACAAGGAATTCCACCCCAGGAATGGCCAGCGATCGACTTGTTGGCCCTCTCTGGTCTAAATATTCCTAACTGTAAGTACTCTTGGTTTAATTGAGTGTCTCCAATTCGTTGTTTATCTACTCAGTACTACCTCGTGCCGTCTGCAGCTCTGGATTGACATCATCCATTGTAGTTTTGTACTTGTAATTTGTTTTCTCCTGTTTTGTTCCAAGATGCCTTCTATTCATTTAATATTTGTATTGTCGTCATAGAGCAATGACCATTGTGGGGGCAATCAAAGCACTCGGATTGCGGGATCAATGATCCAGCTTTTGGCGCTCGGTCAGATTTGATAGAAAACACACTCAGGATTTATCAATATTTGCTAATCAGAACAAAATAGCACCTACTGATGAACTGCAGACCATTGATCGGTTTAGACTCCGTTATAACTTAGCAGAATTATAAAACGACAACTGAACTTACATTAATGAAATATTCTATTATTTAAAAAAGACTAACTTATGAATCTATGTAAAGATAATTTTTGATTTTTTACTTTATCAGAATACTTATTAATTTTTTCCTCTTAATATCCACCAACTATATAAACAAAAATACATTAAATATTGTTGAAAATAGGTGTATCAGACATTAACAGTGTTGAACATCACCTTCGCAATAGGATGGATAAACATTGAGATAAAAAATTGAAAGTGTTTATTAAAAAGGATATGTTTGAAAAACATAAAAGACAAACGATGTATTAAAAAAAACCTTGAGGTTGAGTAAGAAGCAATAAATTAAATAAAGTATTATATAATAGAACCATTCAAGATAATTTGAGTCTTTTGGCATCCATGAAAGTAAATAATCCAGAATGAAATGAAAATGTTTTCACTTTTCTTTGCAAAATATGAATTAATTTATAATTCATAAATATTAACATTTATATTTTATTCATGTCTCATTTTTTTGTATTTTTATCATTTTTTTCAAGATATAATTTTTATTATGTTTTTAATATAGCTTAAAAAGTGACAAGGAGCTATGGCTCTACAGTACATGTAATAATTTATTGTATTGAACATTTAATCTAGAAAACAACGCCATGTTCCCTAGAGATTTCCAATTATGGAATAATTCAGTTTAACAAAAAAAAAAAAAAAAACAAGAATACAAAAAAGAAATTCACAGTTATTAATTAAGGACAATCTACTTAATACATCTTTGAAATTATATAATTTAAAAAAGTCTAACTCCATGCAGGCTATTCTGCCCAGGTGAAAAACATCAATTTCTAATTAGTCAAATATTCACTTAAAACAAAATCAAAATTCTTTATCATCCGCTCTTCTTTCTTACTTGTTTTATCAGTTTTTTTGAGGAGTGTTTTCTGATAAAGGATTTTGATTTTGTTTTAAGTGAATATTTGACTAATTAGAAATTGATGTTTTTCACCTGGGCAGAATAGCCTGCATGGAGTTAGACTTTTTTAAATTATATAATTTCAAAGATGTATTAAGTAGATTGTCCCTGAAGATGGCCGGATTGGCCGAAACGTCGGACTTATAAGAATATAATTGATAGAAGACTATAATGGATAGAATTTGAATTATTTATTTTAAAAAATTTACCAGTCTCAAGAAAATATTAAGATTATAAATAAAAAACTCAAATAGTAAATGGGTGTACTATTTAATAATAATAATAATTTATGTTATTTAAGTATAATAATTTATGCTTTATAGGCAGTGTTGTTTTCGATGTTCAGTGATCTATTGTTGATTGAGCGATATTTCATGTGTTAAGAAGATGAAAATGAAACGGATATTTAAAAAAAAATACCTTTACTATAATAGTTTCCTTTTTTTTTTCCTTCTTTTTGAGAACTGAATTATCCCATAATTGCGCAAGAGCCTATAATCTGCCATGAGATATATAATTTTCGAAGTATTTGTTTTTTGTTTTTTTTTCTAATTTTAGCAATTATTTTTTTAACCACTCATTGTAATTTTTGTTTTTGTTAACTCATCCTTACGGCACATCTACTTTATAATGAGAACACCATTATTGATCTCATCTTGAAAAAGACTGAGAGAAAGTGAACAATAACTCACTGATTGCTTTTATTATATAATATATTATATATTAAATAGTACGAAACTAAATCAAAATGAAGTGAGCATCTCTTCTTTATGCTATAAGACTATGTATAATGTATATAGTTATAATCTGAATGGAATTTTTTGTTTTATAAATTGATTTTATTTATGAGGAGAAGATGGTTGGGGGTGCGGTCAATGAAACACAAATAAGTATGATTAACTTATTTTAATGTGCCGACGTTTCGGCTAGAGTTTCTAGCCTTCTTCAGGGTTGTTCGCTGAAAGGTTGAGCCCCTAATTATTATTATTTTTATATTATTATTTTATTTATGTTTACTTTTCTACTCTGTATTTCAA
>NW_027112173.1:994437-995686 GCF_000696795.3 Halyomorpha halys | reverse complement strand
TAAAAATGTTTTTAGAGTGCTACCATTGGTTGTTTCTCTACATGCTTGTACCATACCATTATGATTTCCTCAAATTTACTTGATGTATTTATGTATAGTTGTAAATATCAATAAATAAATTTAAAAAAAAAATTCTCCGTAAAAAAATTGAACACCAAACCGCGGAGACTAATTATGTTGCCATACACTAAGTAAGTTGCCATTGTTCATTTTAAAGATTACAACAGTTTTACAATGCATAAAGAAGTCGTCATGCAATCGGGAAAGATCGGATGGTCTTCCCTTACCGTCATATTATTATTCTCGAAAACCACAAAATTATTGTTAATTTCAACATGAGATTACTAATTTACAGAAAGTATGGGAACGTAAGTAAGTTAGTAAAAATTGTGTAATACGCGTACCACAGTTGAAGATTCTTTGATTTATTTACGGAGAATGAATATAAATAAATAGACAAGTAAAGAAAAAAATGCAATTCACTGGACGTATGATTTTATACAAACAGTTGCAGAATATGTGTTAACCTGATCCCACTAACCCACCTGTATCGTTGTGAATTTAAGATGTTCTATTTTCTTTTTTATTTTATTTTTTATATTTCTATATTTACTGTAGTTATTATCTTATGGTTGTTATCTTGTTTTGTTTTTAGCCCTGAAGAAGGCTAGAAACTCTAGCCGAAACGTCGGCACATTAAAATAAGTTAGTCATACTTATTTGTGTTTCATTGACCGCACCCCCAACCATCTTCTCCTCATTTATCATCCACGGTCAACTATCTCTCATAATTAAGATGTTCTAATTTTTCCGTCCCACTACAGCACTTACTAGACGAACGGTTCAAACTTCCAATTCATTACAAAAGACTGATTTACATGACAATTATAAGGGCTATCTGGACATACGGCGTTGAGCTCTGGGGCTCCACTAAACCTTCGAATTCTTCTCGTATCCAATCCTTACAATCCAAAATCCTTCGTAAAATCCTAAATGCTCCCTACTTTGTCACAAATAAAATCATCTACAAAGACATTAATGTTCTATTTGTAACCGACCTAGCTCGAACTAGACCGATATCCATCCTTCCATTACTAACTCCCTAATCACTCAAACCCATTAGTTTCTAATCTTGCTTTCTCTTTTATTCCGGACAATCCTCCGAGGCGTCTGAAAAGAAGATGGCCTTGAGACCTTATATTGTAAAAATGTTTTTAGAGTGCTACCATTGGTTGTTTCTCTACATGCT
>NW_027112173.1:993346-994387 GCF_000696795.3 Halyomorpha halys | reverse complement strand
TAATTAGAAAAGATAACTACTATATTGTTCTTTAAATTACTGATTAACATAATATAAAAAATCATCCACAAAGACCTTAATGTTCAATTTGTAACCGATCTAGCCCGAACCAGATATCAATCCTTCCATTACAAACTCCCTAAACACTAAAACCCATTAGTTTCTAATTTTGCTTCCTCTTTCATTCCTAACAATCCTCCGTGCCACCTGAAAAGAAGATGGCCACCAGATCTACTATGTAAAACATCATTGCTTACAATGGGTAGTTTCTCTACACGCTTGAAATACTCCATATTAACTGAGATCAAATTTAATAAATGTATCATAATGTTAGTAGTAAATTGAAATAAATAAATTAATAAAATAAAAAATTTACGTAGTATTTTCTTTTCGAAAAGGAAAGCTGTGTCTTAGTGTAAGAGGCCCATGTGGCTTGTTCTCATCCATGAAAGCAGCAGGAATGATAATAGTTTTGTAAATTTTAATTTTTAAGTTTTTGGATAGAAGACGTGAGCTATGCAGTTTTGCAATAGAAAAATGACAAGCATTTTATTAATCAAGCATAAAAATCTCTCTTTTATTTCTCAATTCCTTTTATATCCTAACGGTTTTGAAGAATAATGTGAATAATAAAAAAAAACGATGTTGAATAATTTGACGTAGGATTGAACGCTCTACTCACAAATTTTTTATTTCACAAAATACCACTAAAACAAACCTACTGAAGTAGAACGCTCATTACCCGGAGGTAAACTAGTCCCCATTCTAGTTTCCGGGTGGGGTTGCTTCTGGGGATTCATGGCGCAAACTAAAAATTGAAGAATAGCCTTTATATTAATAAAATTGTGAAGTACTTCAACCACGTTATATCGTTTAAATAGGACTACATTGGTACAACTATCGGTGATTTCTTATTATCGCAGAATAACATAAAGAGATATACTGGGAACTACAAATCATGCCGCAGAGCACAGAAGATAAACTAATCCTAACCACCGAGGTCGCCACAAGTAGCTGTTCAATGTCGCCATGTGGTCGATA
>NW_027112173.1:988688-993296 GCF_000696795.3 Halyomorpha halys | reverse complement strand
TAAAAATGTTTTTAGAGTGCTACCATTGGTTGTTTCTCTACATGCTTGTACCATACCATTATGATTTCCTCAAATTTACTTGATGTATTTATGTACAATTGTAAATATCAATAAATAAATTTAAAAAACAATATAAAAATGTCTCCTAAAAATATACATCACTACTATCTCCTCTGCATTTCACTAGATCTAGGAATCCAACTCTTCCCTCCCTACTCCTGAAATCTCAGGATTAGACCCGGACTTACCTTACATTTAAAACATTTTGTGAGACTTATTGATGAGATTTATTGTAAATTGATTCAATACCAGTAGTTTGATGATGGATATGTAAATGTTTTTATTTATTTATTTTTCTTACCTCCTAAATTTATTTATTTATCAAATACAATTATATATAGTACTAAAAACTAAAGAATATATATACACTGATAACATTTAATCTTGGTTTGCTTGCGGCATTATAAGATGACAAGCTTGGTCCGCTGAAGGCGGTTTTACATAAGTAGCTGCTGCATTGCCAGGGGCTAACAAAGAATGAGGAGGGACCATTCCGGCTGTGATAAGTAACATCGAACTGCTGCTGCACACCTGTATTGCTTATAAGGCAGGGGAAGGTGGAAATAAATAAATAAATAAGGTTGTTTCGATCTGTATTTCCGTTTAAAACTCGAATTTGAAATTTCGCTTGATTTTAATACTTCCTTTACTATATATTTCGTAAATAGGTAAATTAAAATAAAAACTAAAAAAAAGAACACTTACGGAAAGTTTTGATGTCCTTCAGTTATTATGATATATCACTGCCCAGAACTTGGAGAAGATTAGTTCTGGAAGCTTTTGTATACTGAACTAATGGGAGGATGACACTTAGTAATATTAGTAATAATAAAAACACGAAGGTTCGATGTCGATATCTCCAATCGCTCTCTCCATAAATCTTTCTCCTCTAAACCCAAATACTCAAAATCAGATTAAACCCAATGCTCCCATCTATGTTTCGGTCTAACCCCTCATACGTATACCCGTCGGTTCAGTGTTAATTAAAATTTTAGGGATCCGCTCGTTACTAATCCCAAAAACCTTACACGGCCATCTTATACGCTGAAATACTATAATCTGAATTATATTATTTTATATCTGAATTATATTATTTCATTCCTCACAATCCTCCGTGGCACCTGAAAAGAAGATGGCCACCAGATCTACTATGTAAAACACCATTGCTTACAATGGGTTCCTCTACACGCTTGAAACACTCCATATTAACTGAGATCAAATTTAATAAATGTATTATAATGTTAGTTGTAAATAGCAATAAATAAATGAATAAAATAAAAAATTTACGTAGTATTTTGTTTTCGAAAAGGAAAGCTGTGTCTATCTCTTAGTGTAAGATGGCACGTGTCCCATCCATGAAAATAGTGGGAAAGATAATAGTTTTGTAAATTTTAATTTTTAAGTTTTTGGATAGAAGACGTAAGTTATGCAGTTTTGCAATAGAAAAATGACAAGCATTTCTCGCCTTCAGTCTCTCTTTTATTTCCTAATAAAACTATTCCTTTTATATCCTAACGTTTATGGAGAATAATGTGAATAATAAAAAAAAACGCTGTTGTAGAATAATTTGACGTAGGATTGAACGCTCTACTGACATATTCTTTATTTCACAAAATACCACTAAAACAATCCTACTGCAGTAGAACGCTCATTGCCCGGAGGTAAACTAGTCCCCGTTCTAGTTTCCAGGTGGGGCTGCTTCAGGGGATTCATGGCGCAAACTAAAAATTGGAGAATAACCTTAGTATTAATAAAATTGTGAGAGCGAAATGGGATTTTTGAAAGAGGACCATAGGATGATACATACTTCATCCACGTTATATCGTTTAAATATGACTACATTGGTACAACTATCGGTGATTTCTTATTATCGCAGAATAACATAAAGAGATATACTGCGAACTACAAATCATGCCGCAGAGCACAGAAGATAAACTAATCCTAACCACCGAGGTCGCCACAAGTAGCTGTTCAATGTCGCCATGTGGTCGATAAAATAGATTTTTAAAATACAATATTATTTCGAAATGTCACTGCACAACCAGCTAAGATGAGATCATCTGACCTTCAGAGGATTGCGAAAAACGCCATAACAGAGCTGCATTAGTTCCTCGGGTTGAAATAAAAATCAAACAATCCATACCAAAACATCTTGTGTTAAAGGAAATGTTGCACAACGTAGAAAGCAATAGGCTTTTCACGATTCTGATACGAAATTCATTGTCTATTCATGATTTAGCAATTGAAAAATAATTTGATAAGATTTTATGAACAGATAGACGTATCTACGAGTATCTATCTAGAAGTGTATGAAGAATGTTTCTCTGTTTATCATTTTTACTAAAACATTTTGAATAAAAAACAAATAAATAACATAAGATATAATAGAATTATCCTTATATACCTCATAAATTTCACTAATAAGAGGGAATATTGTTAATATCTATAGATAACTATTTCCAATTCAGCATATTTAAGTATTATTTTATCGAAAAGCCCCTTGAGAGATGTCAATGATATGGAAGGGAAAATAATCTGTTCATATTAGATCAGACACGTACGCTTTAAAAAAAGAGGGGATGACAAATCTCCTTGGTTTAATAAATGAAGCTACATCTATTCAGTAGTATGTATTATTAGATATATATATTTTTTACTGCTAGGAAAACAATAAATTGAAATACAGAAAAAAAGAGAGAAAAAGGAAACTACTACCAAATTATTTTATTTGTTTAAAACTTTAAGTGAATATTTGTGTGATAAAGTTTATAAAAAAATCAGATAAAAATTAAGAGATGTTATATTAACTCAAACACAAAAATATCTTTAATTACCCATGGTAATGTCAACTGTAGAGTTAGAATTAAAAAAAAATCAGAACGTCGTGGGTTCGATTGCCTCCTGAGTCAGTAAATATTTCTTTCGCGTGGATCCCGAAAAATCGATATTTTGACATTTTCATTATGGGGCTGCACAGGTCCCCAACTCGAGACAATCAAAATCTTTGTATTCAATTATTTATTGTTTACTTAAATAATTACAACATCATTGAAATGCAATAAATAACGTAATAAATTATTTATCTCCTATAAAAAAAACTGTAATAAGTACATTTTCTTCGCCATTGGGTTCAAATACCTCCATCAATAAAATTAGGACTGATACTATAATTTATTTTAATTTTTCACTGTTGTTAACAAACCAAAATAAAGTTTCAGACATAAAGTTTCTGTAATATCGGAAATAGTAAATACGCCGATAAAAAGATTATTTTTGAAAGTTATGATAGTAGTATATACTGATTCGCGAGAAAAATAAAATTTGAAAAGATAATTGTCATTTTAAAATTGAAAAGAAAAAGGAAAGCAAACTTCTGGAAAAGCACAACCTCTTCCCAATTACCTGAGAATACTTACAGGCTCTAGTTTATCGAACTATATTTCTGATTGTCTGGCAACTTATAAGAGGAAAAACTTTGCCAATAAGGGTCTGCTCAGTCAGGAAGTTGAACTTTCACAAAAGTTTGCTACGATTCAACTCCATGTAACAGAGCACTTCAAGATTTCACTTAGATTTCAACAGATTTCCCCTAAATGTTATTTGGGTTACGTACCATGTATTAAAAAATATTTCTTTAATTTGTCCAAAGCATGTAATGTGACACAACATGTGGTAATAACCTTTAAAGATTAATCTAAAGGATTCTGGGAAGTAATTACTTCCTTGATCTAACTGTCCATCCATCCAAAAGATATAAGATGATATGAGCGCATGAGTGTTAAATAATAATCTGAGATTTCATACAGGAAAAAGGATTCTTATCGGTTCCAAGCATTTCCTTTATTTCCTCCCTCACTTTACCTTAAGTATCAACCAATTCACTACTACTAAACCTTGAAAGTTAGATCAAAACCTCTCCTGCAATAATCATATTTCTCAGAGCACATGTATATCCATAACAGTACTTTAGATTCATAATTATGAGTACTTTAGATTAATTATTGATTAATTAGATACCTCAGTACTTTAGATTAATTAGATTCCGTAATCCATCCCTCTGACTATCCGTCAGATCCTAGTATCCTCTCTCGTTTTTGCCAACTACGGTTGCTTAGTCTATGGTGAGCTATCTGATGGACAAGAAATGAGAGTGAAAAGACTTATAAGATCTATCTTAGGGTTTCCCAGGTGCTATCTTGAGTTGAAGGGGCTACTTTCCGAAGGCAATAACTCCTTAGAGTTTTTTAATTCCAAATTTTAAAACGAAAAGAACTACCTACGTCCTAGATCACCTCACTCTACGTTAATCCATCCATTTATTAAATACTAGATCCCAGCCAATTGATTATTATATGACCCATATAACTGCCTTCAACAAATCTTTCGTCATAATCGTGCTACCTCTTTCTGGAATTCTTTCCATCTTTATTATCCAATCCTTATTCGTACTTTTCAATAATCAATCCCTATTCCTTTACCTACAATATAATCAAACCTCCAAGTGAATGTGCATAGAATGTCCATATTACTGAATACCAAGATAAATTC
>NW_027112173.1:974263-988237 GCF_000696795.3 Halyomorpha halys | reverse complement strand
AACACCAATTCTATTGCCTTATCATCGTCTCCAATGGTTTTTGAGATATCTTGCCTTAGTCCCAAGCTATTGAGGTGTGGTGTAGCTAAACCTTGGTGTCAAGTTAGATAAAAACCTCTCCTGCAATAATCATATGTCTCAGAGCTCTTGTAAATCCATAACAGTACTTTATATTAATTAGATTTTGTATTCCATCCCTACAAATATCCATCAGATCCTCTCTAGATCCTCTAGCGTTTTTGGCCACTTTGACTAAGGTTGCTTGGTCTATGGTGAGCTATCTGATGGACAAGAAATGAGAGTGAAGAAACTCAAGTATTGCTTCATAAGGTCTATCATAAGAGTTGAAGGGACTACTTTCCGAAGGCAATACCTCCTTAGAGTTTTTTAATTCCAATTTTTTAAAACGAAAATAACTACCTACGTCCTAGATCACCTCAATCTACGTTAATCCATCTATTTATTAAATACTAGATCCTAGCCAATTGATTTAAATATGGCCCATATAACTGCATTCAACAAATCTTTCGTCATAATCGGGCTACCTCTTTCTGGAATTCTCTCGATCTTTATTGTCCAATCCTTATTCGTACTTTTCAATAATTAATCCCTATTCCTTTACCTACGATAATTAATCCCTATTCCTTTACCTCCAATAATCAATCCCTATTCCTTTACCTACAATATAATCAAACCTCCAAGTGAATGTGCATAGAATGTCCATATTACTGAATACCAAGATAAATTCAATTTTAACCTATTTTTTCCGATCCCTCTAAAACAGAAAAGAAACAGTGAATTAGTGAGTGCTTTACTGTGGAAAAAGGAATAAATCGTGTTGGTATTACCTTTTACTTGACCGGGGAGAGAAGAGATATTGTGGATGTGGAGGAACACATGTTTCACAGTTGCAGTACTTTCAAGTACCTGGGAGGAGTTGTGACGGAGAACAATAATTTAGAAGTAGAAATTAAGGGTAGAATGGTAGCAGGAACCAGATGTTTCTACGCCCTGCAAAAAGCTCTCCGATTCAAAAGTCTTTCGAGGACAGCAAAACTTTTGTTGTACAAAACAATAATTAGGCCAGCGGTTATGTACGGTAGTGAGACGTGGACTCTAACCAAGGAAAATAGAAGAGCTCTACTGGTTTGGGAGAGAAGAGTCCTAAGAAAGATCTTTGGAGCCGTTAAAGAGGAGCACAGGTGGAGAATCAAAAGCAATAACGAAATAAAGGAATTGTATAGAGAGCCTAATATCCTCTGTGCTATTAAGAAGAGCAGGGTAAGATGGTTGGGACATGTGGAAAGGATGGAGGCCTGCAGGCTACCTAAAAGGATGCTAAATGGTGCACCAGGGGGAAAAAGGAAAAGGGGCAGACCCAGGCGTCGGTAGCTGGATGATTTGGAGGACGATTTGAGAGGAATGGGAGTTGAAAATTGGAGGAGCCTCGCTGGAGACCGCGAGGCATGGGAAAGAGTGGTGGCAGAGACCCAGGCCTACAAGGACTGTAGCGCCCAACAGTGAGTGTGTGAGTGATTACTTTACTACCTTTGGTTTTTTAAGGTTATCTGTAATGTTTATTTGTTACTTATGAAATATCCATTCTACATGGTACTATTTTTTAAAATTCGCATGTGAGGGGCCTCCTGGTGAATTAGTGCATGAATAGTATTTAACCTATATACTGCAACATGGTTGCAAAAAACTATTCGCCAGACAACTGATCATGGATTGTGAACCATGGACTTATTTTTAGGGGACTTCGGTCCTAGAATAAAATATTTTTCATTCATTCATAGTCCAGGAATGAGGTGGAACAGAATGAGGCTCACCCTTATCTCGGAGATGAGTTTCCTTTTACATCGTCTGCATCGTTATAGAGTTTCCCTTAGAAAATCCCCTTTTGAGCTTGAAGGACCAAGAGTAGTTAATTTCCCGCTGCTTTGAGCACATGTGATGTAACTTTTCTAAAGTTCAGTCAACTGTTTCAGGAAATCGTTTTCACTTATATTTTATAATCATTATGATACGAAAAGTATGTATAGGTTTCAGGATACAATATAAATATTTTCTCAAAAAACGTCGAATATGATATACACCTGTATGATTTGCATAAAGGTCACCAAACAATTCACGGAAAAACCAACATTTAGACTTTTTTTTGTAAGAATACATTTCAATATTCATAATGAAAACTAATTCGTCATCACTATTTCTACACAGGAGTTTTGAAATATCAAACTAAAACTCTTTTTTTTTTATTCATTACAATATTTTTCAGCGATTATTTGATTTTTATCACAGTTGTTTTCAGACACGTTTTTTCTAGTATTGAGAATATATTAACTTTCAACCAGTTTGAACTTTTTTTTTTGTTTAGGTTGATTGTGACCAAAACACCTCTTTGCACTACAGTTGGTCAGGAAACAATACTACCTCATCTAAATCGTGGGTTGTAAATGTTAAGAATTGTTTTTATTTTATTTTGTAATAGTCTAAATTACCAAAGTGGGTTTCAACCCCTAAGATAATTAAAATCAATCATATTACGATTGTAACATCTTTTGAGAGCTGTACAAAAGTTAAGCAATGCTCATATTTGCATTCACATTGTAAATTTAAATCTATTTATTTTTTACTTTACAATAAAAAAAATGTCAAATAAATAAATATATATAATGTTATTATTAAAGAATTTGTTTTTATTTTACAGATTCAGAAGACACCCGACTCCAATAATCAAGTAAGCTTAACATTTTATACTCTAGTTTAAAGTTTCGAATAATTGATTTGATGAAATTTAAGAGGATTATAAAAGATTTCCTTTAAAAACATTCATAATTATTTTATTGTTATTAAAATTATATTTTACATAAAACAAAAAAAAATTAAATTACTACACATATCTCATTAAACTTTGGTTGGTTGTTAGTGAAGTGAACAACTGTCTCTAAATAATGAAACTTGAGTGCCTTCACATCCGAACGAAACTCAAAACTCCTCTGAAAATATACTAATAGACTTCCTTTATGTCTCATGGAGGAGCTTTCTTTGTGTTGATATATAGAGATGTATGAGACGGAATGAAACTCTAAAGACCCATAGTGGAAGCCACCCGACTATTATACATTCTAATTCCTTTAGTTTAGAAATTTATACAAACCATTGATGAATATGTTTAAATAGGTAGGCAGTAACATTATTTCCCTAACAGAATTTTATTTTTATTTATATTTTCTTAAATACAGAATACATAATATATTATATATTTATTGGGCAATTATTGTACAAAAAGAGTTAGCATGTACAGTACCTAGTTAAATATGTCACTGTTTTATTTATTAATATACTGTGTAATATATTTTACAATAATAGTAAATTGAAAATCATTTATATAAACAAAAAACAAACAATTGAGTCAGCAGCACTGCGGAAGTCCTCTGAGGTCCACTGAGCCTCATAAATCGAATGAAAATATATCGGTTGAGCGTGATTCTGATCAAATCACCTCCTTGAACAACTTTTGGTCTAGCGGTACAGATTTAATTTTTGCTTTAATATCAAACAACACACTCTGGGCTATCTATATTTAACACAGAAAAAAAAAGTCACTTCATAGTTAACAATGTAAGAGTAACAAAACCTACACAACCAATTGAGAGGATGAGTACTGAGCTCAAACTATAGATTTTTGGTTACATAAATAAATAACTGTTTAAGATCCTATCGAGAAGGTACAGACAGAAATTCATACAAAAATTGTATTTTCATATTGTTTGATAAAAAATGATCACAATTCTCCAATGCCACTCCATTTAAAAAAAAATAAATTAACTTTTTTTAAAATAATTTTATTATTCAGCTATAAGCATTTTCTGTTCGAATCGCCTTTGTATAAAATATGGATAATGTTTAAGTAAGGCGCCCCCTAGTTTCTGAACTGAAATTCATTATGCCATCTAGTGATAGGAGACCTGGGCAGTCATCTTGAGCCCCAATAAAATAGGGGTAAGACCAATCGAGAAGCCACCTTGACCTGAACAGGAGAAGAAAAGGACAGAACTCTTCAAGAAGGTCTCTTCTTATAAGTCATGAGGGAGTAAAACCTTACACTCAGGCGAGAGAGGCGGCGGCGGCAGGAGGATGAGGAGAAAGAACAAAGAGGGAACCCTTATGTCATCTTCATATTCACACCAGAACTAACCTTCAAGCCCCAAGAATATCAAACAAGTTGTTTAAGTAAGGCGCCCCCCTCACTTCTGAAAGGAAATTCATGATGCCATCTAGTGGCAAAGATATGCAGTAAGAAGCTTGGGCAGCCAGCTTGGTCCCGAAAACAAACGAGTGAGTACCAGAAAAGAAGCCACCCTGACCTGTACCGGAGAAGAAGAGTTCAGAACTCTTCAATAAGGTCTCTTCTCATAATGATGAGAGAGTAAATCCTTCGACTCAGGCGAGAGAGGCGGCGGCGGCAGGAGGATGAGAAGAGAGAACCCTACTTCCAGAATCACATGCACATTAGAACCAACCATCAAGCTGCATATAATCCAACCAAGTAAACTGTAATCTTCTTCAATTAATGTAATAAAACTAGATTCACAACTAACCAACTAACATATATTGTAACTATTTTGCTCAAACCTTACAACAAATTGTGTAAGAAAACTTCAATGAGTATAGAGGTTATTTCATTTTAAAACCATTATATCAAGTTATTTAAATACAGTCCACTCCATCATTACCAGTAAACTATCAGTAATACCTTAATTTGAACCAGCTAACCAGTATAATAATTAATTTGGGTAATATCCCCCAATTTTTACTCCGGGGAATACCTAAATTAAACACAAGTAAAATGTAATATTTAAATCAATTAATGTAATGAAACCAAAACTATCACTAACAAACTTACCATATTGTAACTATTTTGTTCAAACCGTACAGCAAATTGTTCCAGAAAACTTATAAAGAGAGAATAGAGGTATTTCATTTAAAAGCCTATGATATCAATTTATTGTAAATACAGTCCACTCCATCATTACCAGCAAATTACAAGTAGTTCTTAATTCAAACCAGCCATTCCAGCACATAATTAATTTGGGTAATATCCCCCAACTTTTACTCCGGGGAATATCTAAATTAAACAGATAATGTTGACAGAAAGAACTCAAATGTCTATATGCCTCAAATGTGAATAGGAATCTACAACAAAGTTCTGGATTATCTCTCTAGGAAGTCTGGTGAGTCAATTCATTTAAAATTCTTTGAGGTTAATGACTTCCATTTTTGAATGAATTATTTATTAATTATTCATAACATTGTACAACATTTCGGGACCACTGTCCCATATTCATGCACTTTAAAACCTATAGCAATAATAAAACTAACATATCATCTATCTTCATCCTTATATTTTTTTAATTTATACAATAATATTCACCTCATGATTTCATACCATTTGTCAACCATTTATGCATCTCCACTTCTCTCTGGCACAGCCATCACTCTACATTTCTTACTACCTCTTTGGACCTTATCTCATGTCCAGTGTGCTGTTTGGTTACCTCCCTGTTTTTTATATAAGTCCTGTTTTGTATTTAATATTAACTTAGTGATTTTTTATTTTTTACATAAACCTGTTTATTTCATCTGATTTTTATGTTTTTATTTTAAGTCTATTTATAATGTCTGCGTAATGTGTATTCAAGTGTTTAGTGTCAGTTTTATAGTTTGCTGTCTTTTGTATGTTTTTTGTTATGTATATAGCTTCTAGAAATCTTCTGTTTTTTGTATTTTTTGCTGTATCTATTATTTTTGGGTTTTCAAAATTGAATTCGTGGTTCAGTTTTATGTTGTGATAGGCCAGAGCTGTTCAATTTATATTTTTAGCGTTTTTACAATTGGTGATATGTTGCTTAATCCTAGTTTCCAGTTTTTTAGATGTTTCACCAATATATACTTTTCCACAATTTTTACAATCTATCTTATAAATTGCGTTTATATTAACTCACTCTTTGAAAGAGTGAATGTTGTTAATGTCATGTTGCTGGTGTCATGTTACTTAACTTTAACCTTATTTTATTACGTCAAGAATACCCTCTATACTGGTGAATACGTCTCTCTAACATTTAATGTTTAGTTTAATTCGAATCCAGGTTAAAGATTGACTATAAAAATCATAACACATAACTAATCTCTAAACATTGATTCAGAATAAGCAAATCATCTTAAGTTACCATTTGTCTAGGAGTCACTCACTACATAAATTATGCAAGGAATTTAACCATCTAATGTAAAAAGTTTACAGTGTACAAGCTCCGTTTAGTGATCTAACATCATCAAATATTTTTTTCAGTATTTCGAACTCATAATATACCACTCACCGGCTATTGAGTAATGAGAGCTATCTAATTTAAAATCGCTTTAGCAATTTGCTCAAAAAATACAGACGGACAGACTTAATTTATTTAATAGGATAATAGAGTTCATTTAATTTTGAGCTCAGATTGTTTCAAAACATTCATAAGATATAATTGAATGATTTGAACCAATCGTATTCGCACTCAAAAAATCTTTGTATAGAGTTGAGGAGTTTAACTTCTGAACTCACTATCCTCCTTTTGGATGGTAAAAATATAACACAGATTATACCCATTAAATGTTTAAAAAACAAAGTATAAGTGCCAGAAATCTCCTGGTGATTAAGGATTCACTATTCACAATTCACGAATACACTATCTTCGCTGATCGAACAGAAATCTTTGAAACCGACATATTTCATAATACTATAGAAAAGACCTTAGTCTGTTGAGATAGCCCAAAGTTGATGGTAAAATATACGCATGAGGAGGATAGAATGGACGAGTGGGTTTGCAAATTTGAAACCGAACCTCATGACTTTTGGAATTATCAAATTGTAATCTTTCTTATAATTTAGTTCAAAAACAATCCATGATGTCAAACATAAAATGGGAAAATCTTTTGATTAGCGTATATAATGTGTTAGTTATTAATTGAATAGTTTATTAAGTTATTTCTGCATTAGAGTTAATAATCCAGTTATTTATTGAAATATTCATACGGGAAGGGTTGGTACATGACCTATGTTAGGGAGTTGAGTTGCAGTGATATGGAAAAATGGTTTATCAAACGCAGCAGTTCGGTGAGGTGGAAGATAGATATCAGGTAAACGGGATCTGTTAGTACGGGATTGGGTTGAGAAATTGAATCGCAGGTTTTCTAGGATATAGGAGGGGCGTTGAGTACTAATTACTTGGAATAGAAAGGAAGCTTGGAAATACTGGCATCGGAAGGATGGATAGAGCCACTTTAGCTCGGCGTAACTATGTACATATTTCTGGTGATCCCGAAAATAAATCGTACAACGCAATTCATAATACATTTAAGTTTAGATTCGAAATTATCCGAGAGTCCACCATATACCTGGCAGACATAGTCAAAGTGGGGGTAAACAAGAGAGGAAACTAAGAGTTGACGGAGTTTAAGTGGAAGGAGGTAACGGATTCTATTGAATTACTTCTGGGTAGCTATGGTTCGACGAGAAATTTAGGCTATGTGGGGTTCCAACATAAAGTTTGATCAAAAGTAACTCCAAGCTTCGGTATATTCTTCAGATAGTTTCCTGTAAGTTTACATTTCTGGGCTCCGTTCGTTACTAAGCCCTTCATAAGGAAAAATAAGTTATAAGGTAATCAAAATTATGTTGTTTGTCTTAACGAGGAAAATACATTGAGAAAATAACTACATTAATTTTTATACTTAAGAAGATGAACAACTTGGTACAATTTTAAATTAAAGATAAAAAGTCATTGCGTTTCCCCCCAGTTAAAAGTAAAAAATACGCTTTACAGTAATTAGATGATGAAAAAGCGTTCGAGTTCCTCGGTTGTCTGTTAAGAAAACTTAATTCATCCTAACCTTGAACAAACTTCTAGCCTTAATCTCCCTTCTTTTAATTAAGGTCTTTTGTTACTTGAAACATTATTTTTCTTTCTCTAAACCTTCTTTTTATACTCTGTTTATAAAGCTGATTCCTCTAACCGCTATCAACCACTATTTCTGCTCAATCTATCAATCCACAAAACCATGCAATCTTTGAGATAAATTTTCTTGATTAAATAATTATGATATTTCAAATAAACTATCACATTATTTTATTATTAAAACGTTCCCTAGTTCACATAACAATTTTACCATTTTTGTTTTGTACAGACTCAATTTTCTTCATCAGATTAGACTAAGGCAATTTTTGAAATAAATGCATTCTTTTCGATGTTTATTATAGACTTGCTAAATTTAAAGTAACCTACCTTCTGTTAGGCTATTACCTTCTATTTGTCTTTTTAAACAAAATCTACAAGCCAATAATTTATGTATTGCATTATTTCTTCTGATTGGCAATATATTTCCAAATTAGGCTAAAACAAGATTTTAACCGATAAAGCTTTCAAAAAGTCATTTTTTAGTACTTTCTTAGAGCTATGAAGCTATAAATAATGACCATAGCATATTTTAAAGTTAACACCCAAGTTCGAACTGAAACGAAATTATAATTACATATTAAAAAATCTTGTGTGATGTTGTTATTAATATTAATTTTTTTAACATTTATCATTTATTATTACAAATAATATGAATTGGTTATTTATTTTATATTGTCAAAATTAATGATAATTCAGAGAATTTTTTTCTTTAAATTGAAGCCTTGTAAGATTGTTTCAATAAGGATAACACCTATTCGATATTAAATATCCCTTAATTGTACATTGATTTACTAAGTTTACTCAAATCCAGGCATTTTTGAGATAATTTTAAAAATGTTTAAAAACTATTCTCTAAAATATTGCTGTAGCATCCCAGACTAACACACGCACTCTTTTTTGCATATGGATTCATGAGACAGTGTTTCTAGTTCTACGAAATATATTAATTAATATGATAAATAACATTTTGTTTATTTCCTTTTGTTATTTTTAATTTAACATTATTAGTACCACAACTAGGGCAGAAATGTCGGCTTATATCATTGACCATTAATCCATTGTAAACTGAGTGAAAATGATGAAATCAACTAATGTTTGGCATTTTTTAAATAAAAAATGTTCTTCAACTAATAACGTTTTTCCACCGATCCTTCAGGATTGTTAAACGGAATTTTATTTTAAAGTAGCACTTACGGAATATTTTTAATAATTTTACAATAATATTGTGGAAACCCCTCCCCCCCAAATGATATAATATTATTGCCAGAATCGAGTTTTGAAATAAATAATTTTAAACCCATTGAAAATAGTGGTCCTAAAATAAAAAAAATATAAGTATATGTTGGGGTTGTGTCTAGTCTTAGGTGGTTCTCCACCCTGATATCCACTTTACAGAAGGCCCTCGACAAGGCGTATTCAATAATAGGTAAGAAAGGAACGGCCGTGCCAGGGGATGAGCCCTGGACACTGACGCAGATAGAAGAGGTCAAGGTAAGAGAGTCTGAGGTAGAGTAACAGTTCTAGTTGCCGAGATGAAGCGGACGGACTAGTAAGCTGATAAGGTTAGGTGCAGCTCTAGTTGCCGAGATGAAGCGGACAGACTAAGATTGCTCGAGAGAAGGAGAGAAGATAGGCCATCATCTTAGGTATGCGTACAGAAAACAACTTTCATAAGAATAGGATCGGCAATGAACCTTTCTATCTCAAGTAGAGTGTACGCCACCAGTGCTATGACTAGGCCTGGGTAAGGCTTTGGAATCAAAGATCGAAGAGGTTTTATAGTGTTAATCGAAAAGGGTTCACCTATAGTCACTTCATATTTGAAGTAATTAGTACTTAGTAGACTCAATATGATTGATGAGTAAAAATTTAAAAGAATTCTCATACAAGTACAAGCATAGTTAGAGTGAAACACCGGTAATTCTTCTAATATTTCTGTAATATTTTTTGTATATATATTATATTCTGCGTACTAAAACTGTTGGTTGATGGTCAATTGTGCATAATTATTCAATCACCAATACTCTTGGGCGTTCTAGGAACATGTTTCAAGTAAATAAATAAAACATTGCATTAAAATAACAACAAATTAAATCCTATTGAGCGACCTGATAAAGTTTGGTTTAAGTGCAGCATAAAATTTACTCTCAATAAATTATAATATAAATTGATGTATCAGTATGGACTAAACGCGATGTTCCATTTAAATATGTATCTGTATACAATTTTTTATTTAACAATGCATATACATACAAAGATAAATAAAACTTGCAATGAACCGACCACGAGACGCAGTAAGCACAAACAATACGAAAAAGAACCCAAGGATAACATTGTCCTTCCAATATAATGAAGTCTCAAATTGATCCTGAAATTGATCCTGGGTAAGGACAAAATCACCCGTCACAAAACAATGCCCTTTTTGTAATTTAGTAATCTTTGTAAATGTATCAATTAAGTTGGTTAATTCTGCTTAGAGGTCATTCATCATTTAAATGTTAAATAAAGTAAGACTAAAATACACCAGTGAATTATTTTTAAAATTAATTTTACATAATAAAATGATCTGTGAAGAATTTATTGAAAATAGATTGGAGAATTCCAAAGAGCACAAGGGGACGAAATGAAAAATCCAGATATTTCTTCAATATCTCAAGAATCCAAAAAACGCATCTCCGAACTCCGTTGGATATCCACTGAATTCTTTTCTGTTTGTGACGTAATCAAATAAATGCACTCAGTCTTTATATGCATACTTAAATAATTTAATTAACTTTATTAAACAATATCGCACAAAACGCTATTTTCTCTATACTTTAAATATTTTAATTGAAAACACTATTAAAATAATAATAATAATATTGTTATTCATAAATTCTTATTTATGTAATAATAACAATATAATAATATTGGATATCAATGGTGGATTAATATATTATATATTATTATACAGTAATGCTCGTATTGCATATTATTTCAATGTTTCTCCTTTTTTTTTCGAAAATTCTTAATTTTTATTTATATCGGTAAAAACAAAATAAAATGGTAACTCTATATAATGAATACCCATGGGTTATTAATTTTGTTTGTTATACGAATACCTATTAAGGGGTATTTATGAAATTAACCAATAAGTAATAAAATTACATATTTAAATACGTTATATCGCTTAGGCAGTGAGTTTTGTGAAAATGAATTAAAAATTTAGAATTAAACAACAAAGATTCAAGAGGCATATTGAAGCTACATCTGTAATTCTCTAGAATGATTGATTCTCCTATTCATCTTAGACTTCTCTGGGGGAAAAAATACTGTTTGATTCTGTATCTGCGGCAACATTGCAAGATTCCATAAAGCCTTATATGACGCTGCATCACTGCAAATAGAATCAGAGAAAATTTAAATTAATTCAAGACTATTACAAGGCGTAACTTTGAGTCCAATTCTGTTTACTATATTTGACAAATGAGTAATATATTAATTTGAAGCCAACCGTGGAACAGGTGTATCGACAGTGCGAATAAAGTTCAAATGCTACTACTAGCAGAAAAAAATTTCTAATTCTACTTTTCGAAAGAAATACTTTCGAAAACCCATCAAAGTCAAGGTATCGCAAAATAGTCTGTGTATAAAATTAGCTGACGGGAAGTGCTCCTTTTTAGAATCGATTTTTCTCATTTTTTTCAGTTTTCTCAATAACTGCTCTAACTATTTTAATTAAACTCAGTATATCAATGTACAATTAAATGCTCTTTAAAATCAGTTTTTTCCGATCCCTCTAAAATAGAAATAAAAAGTGAATTAATAAGTGGAAATTCACAGTAATGGAAAAAGAAAAGTAATTCGTGTTGGGTCTTACCTTTTACTACCTTTGGTATTATAAGTTTACCTGTTATGTTTATTTGTTATATATGAGATATCCATACTAAAAAACGTGCTATTTTAAGTCCGGAGGTGAAGGGCCTCCTCGTGTTGTATCGCATATAAGATAAAAATAAAAAAAACATTAATTAATAAAGACGATAGATAATGGTGAAATAATAAGAAAACAATCAGAAGTCGAAAGAGAAGTGTAGAAATGTGTAGAGTTTAATTAATTAATTAATTGATTAATATCAGCTCGGTCGTATCCTCATTTAAATAGTTTTACGAGACATAAATGCATATTTTCAAAAAATCTTTCTCTGAAATACCTTTTATTTTCTTTGTTTAAATTAATTAACCATTTCACATTTTTTCTAGTAGTCAATAATGGACAAATATTAATTATGACAGGATTTGATGAAGCATTGAATGAATGGTTAAAAAACAGATTGTAAATTTAAGGTTTACAGTAAAGACAAGAAACTGCTCGTAGATTCCGACTATTGCAACATTTACTAGACAAACGGTCTAAATTGCCAATCCATTACAAAAGACTGATCTACATGACTATTATAAGGCATATCTGGACTTTGAGCTTTGGGGCTCCACTAAACCATCAAATTCCTCCAGAATCCAATCCTTACAGTTTAAAATCCTTCGTAAAATCCTTAATGCTTCTTACTTTGTCACAAATCAAGTCATCCATCAGGACGTCAATGTTCCATATGTTGCCGATTAGGCCAGAACCAGATACCGTTCCTTTCATAATAAACTACCATCCACTTGTTTCTAACCTGGCTTTTCCTTCATTACCTAATAATCCTAGGTGTCTGAAAAGAAGACGGCCTCGAGATCTTCTCCTTTAGAAATGTTATTGGAGTTCTATCAGTGGGTAGATTCTCCACATGTTTGTATCATGTCACTATGCCACCTACAGCAAATTAACTTGCTGTATATATGTGTATACAGTTGTAAATAACAATAAATAAATTATTTTAAAAAAATAAAAGGTTTACAGTGCTACAGTCTCCACTGGCTCATTACCAGTGATGCCGAGAGATTAATACCAAAGTGAACAATATAAAAAGGTTATTTACATAAGAATGTTATTTACTCCACGCGCTGTACCAGATTTTTAAAATACCAGAGCCTATTTCACATACATTTTATTAGAGTACAACCTCGTTAATGTATAGGGTATAAGTATTGGTATACTTATAACCTATGCTATCCTGAAGTATTCAAATACTATACCAAAAGTATAGTGTCTTGTGGGATGAAATGTTGATTAACATTTTATAACATATACATGTTTCCTGAGGCCAGCGCTCTCTACGGGGCACCTATGCTTACCAACATAGCACCTACGACGGCCAAGAAGCTCTAAAGTTTCAGAGCAGTAAGCTCAGATGTGTCGAGACATACTGCACTTCAAAAAACAAAGACGGACTAAAAACACACTACATTCGAACTACTGACTGTGACAGAATCTATCTCGAAGAGGTATGTCAAATTTGTTGATAGCTCTGAGTACTGTACGAACCTATTATTGAAGACACTGATACCGATGGGACAGCCACAAAGGTGGCAGACCCACACACACAGCCTCAATCTAAACTGAGGACTCCTCACAGGTAACCTTAAAATACCAAAGGTAGTAAAAGGTAAGACACAACACGAATTACTTTTCTCTTTTTTCACAGTAATGCACTACTAATTCACTTTTATTTCTGTTTTAGAGGGAAAAAAAAAAAAAAAAAAAAAAAAAAAAAAAGAGGACTCCTCAAACTACAAAAAACCTTTTTACCAGGGTAGGGGGGGGAGGGAGGAGGACAGGTATATTATATACCAACCCACTATTATATACCGACTATTTGCCGTTTTCCACATATTTTCTTCTTCTTTAATCTTCTTAATTCTTAGTCTCCGAATTAATGCAGTAAAATATGTCCCATCGACCCATTTTCCCATTATCCCTTAATATCAACCCCACGCACCATGGAACACAGAAAAAAAAAGTGTAATACTTACTTATTATTGTTTGTACAGAACTATAAGTTTTAAATGTATAACATACCATGTCATGAAGATTTTTTTTTAAATTATT
>NW_027112173.1:962676-973679 GCF_000696795.3 Halyomorpha halys | reverse complement strand
GACAGGAGGGCAGAGGTTTACGACGGAGAGTAAAGGTGATCTGGTGGGATTTGTCAGGATTTATTTTGATTCTCTAGTTTTTACACCATTCTTCAATAGATGTTATGTGTGCCTGTAGTGTTTGCGATGCATTAGTTGGGTCGTATTTACAGAAAGTATACATGTGTCATGAGCGTATGTTGTTAGAACTGTGTTAGGGTGGGTTGGGATGTCAGCTGTATAAACCGTATAAACAATGGGAGTCAACATCGAGGAAGACTCCCGTGCAGTACATACCGCGCTCCAATGTGGAAGATATGACATCAACCACTCGATGACTCTGTTGTATGGTAGAATGAGATGTTCTAAATCCAAACTGGTGGTCAGGAATAACATGATTTGAGTCAAGGATTGGATAGAGGCGTTTTAATAAGAGTTTTTCTAGGATTTTGCCCATAATGGGCCGGAGTGAAATAGGACGGTAGGAAGATGGATATTCAAGTGGCTTGGAGGGTTTGAGAAACATTTTTATTATAGACATTTTCCAAGGGTAAGGGAAACAGGTGGATCGGAGTGTAGCATTGTAGATATAGGTAAGGAATAGAATGGCTTTACGAGGCAGCTGTTTCAGAATGTGTGCTGTGATAAGATCGTTGCCAGGAGCATTTTTAGAAGGTAATTGGTAGATGACGTTCATTATTTCTGAGGGATGAAAGGCATTAGGAGGAAAGGTCATTTGGAGTGGAATTGTCATCTCTACTTCAAGAAGATAGTTGATTTTATACCTATGTTTGTGAGTTAGAAATGATATAAAGTCTTAGGTATGAAAAGTTTACAAATGTTTTTGATTTATTTAAACATTAGGTTTCATTATATATGTTCAAGCTAAAATTATTTATAACTTTGAGATTTTATAAAGTCCTAGAAGTTAATAAGGTTGCCTGAAGCCATCAGAGCGAAAACAGGCAGGCCATAACAGCTTAATGACCGGCCACTAAGTTTCCCAGAGAGGTTCATTACTTTACTTCATTTCACCGTCCACCTTTAATGATACTCGTAAACGAACATGAGATTTCTTTATTTTAGGAAACAATATTAACTTTGATTTCAGGTGTTATTGAACTCAAAGGTGAAGGTACATGATCAGACAAGGTTCATTTAAAGCTACATAACTAAAATGCATGCTAACGAAATCGTATGGTTTTATCAATTTCAATAACGAACCTTTGGAATCAACCAATCCTCGAGATGCTTATAATCCAGGAATAGAATATAACATTAGATATTTCATCGGATTTGCACCGGTCACAAGTCACCCCACGACGGTCCGTGAAACTCGTCATTTTCAATATTTTTGTTCGTGATAATAATATAAACATTTATTATAATAAGATTTTAGGGATAAAGGTGTTGCAACCTGTATATGTGCTCACCTGTTCGGACCAATTTGTTTCTATTTCTTAGATAAACTCCATCTTATTCTTACTCTTAGGTATTTTTATTTTTAAAGGTACGCAAAATATTTAACATGATTATGTTAATTAACTGGAACAATATGTGACTTAAGGACTCAGTTTTTTCTTCTTTTTTTTGTGTAACAGTAATGCATGACAAAAAAAGGTACAATAAATAAAATAATATTCATTGAAATGAATAATTCAAAAGAATAAAGTTGGATTGTTATTCTGCAGTAATGTATCCGAGCCTGTTAAATATTCATAAAAGTAGGATTAGAGAATATACAAGGTCCCTTTCCTTTGACTGTTTACACGCGATTTACTTCAAAATCGATTTCTTATTCTGAATACTGTTGTATTCTATTACATTTCTTGTCGTAAGTACCTGCTTACTCGTCGTTATAATCTAAGTTATTATCTGTATTAATAAAAATATAAAATGACCATAATATCAAAATGTTTGAATAGTAATATTTAATTAACATCAAATTAATTAATTAGCTTTTTTTTATAATTATTGTGATATTTTACATCTTGCATTGATTTTCTGTATTTTTTTTTTTTAATTTTAGAATTCGTCTGATTTAATATAAATATATGTAACAAATATTTATGGAATTAATATTCTAATTAAGTCTGAATAAATAAATCTTTTTTAGTTTATAAGTTTAGATATTTGTTCTTATTTATTTCTATAGATGATACTTGAATTTCTGAAACGTTTACTGGTTGGTTGCTTAAGTGTATTTTGGTAACACCAAATTTTCTCCCTGGCTTGCTAGAATGATATAGCAATTTATTTAGAAGTCCTTTAGTTCGTAGAATTTTAGATATTTCATTAAATACGTACTAACTACAAAAGATTAATAATATATTTAAAAGAAATTCAGTGATCTGTGGTCAGCAATAACGAAATACATTAATGTCACTGTATACATGTTCTTATATGTTATATGTAAATAAATATCAGAAATATTAACATATGAATATGTTCTGTAGAAGGGCGAAGTCATCCCGACCTAAGCCTGGCTAAGCCCTATATCACAACTAAGCAGGATCAACTGGTTTTCCCTGAAGCTTTGTCTTCACCTCTTTCTGCTCTCCCTTTTTTTTTAAATAAATTTTTATTTTATTTTAAAATAAAATTTCATGTATATTTTTATCACATGAAACTGAAAATAATGAAATTATTTATTATCAGTAATCCAAAAAAAAGTAAATTTTATGACTATTTTCAAAATATATTTTTCGGTATGATTCCTCCAGGTTTTTAGAAACACAATAAGTTGCCAATTTTTGTTTTCATTGACATTTTATAAACAACCATTGTTCTAGAGCTCTAGGGGCCAATTTCAGTAAATGTAAGCATTAGTAAGTTTAGTCAATAATTCAAAAACTATAAGACTTAAAAAGATTTATATTTAATAATATGATGTTAGTACATTTTGTTTATTCTTATTTCTAATATATTAAAAATTAACCTGAAATTTAACGCTCAAATTAAAAAAAACAAATTAAGTTTTCTAACCATTGTTTCTGTGAAATGAAGTACTATTAAAGTCTTACTGTTTTGATTAGTGTATATGAGCCTCATCATGTTCAATTGACCCTCATCATGTGTGCATAGTGGTTCCCATGGTAGGGAAGGAAGAATAGAAAAGAGGAGAATGCTGATAGAGAACATCAGACCTTACCATCCACCTGAGTGAATTTACTCCAAATTTTCTTTCTTACCCAACTGGACTATGATCTTCAAACAATTACATCATCTCATCAATATCTGGATATTCGATGGCCCTGATTCAAAATATATTAACCTAATCTAACCATGTTTTCTCTTGGCCAGATAATTCAATAAATACCAAAGATGTTTTCTCTTGTCTACTCTCCACAGCAATAAAAAATATTCAATAGATTCCTTTTCTTTCAATTGAATTTCTTACATATAGACCACTCATAATAACCCGACCAGATAATTCTAAAGTAAAACAGCGCTTGGCATCAAGTTGATGATGCATTTCATACACAATCGTTTAGCAGTCTTGCTAACGCCATAACATATTATATATAATTACCTTGTAAATAGCATTTGAGTTTTATTAGTGTTTAATTTAGTTATATTTTTATTATTTTAATTGGATTTGGTTGTTTGAGAAGAAAAAAATATGTTATTATATTTGTGTGTTATAATGAATAATAGGGACAGTTCCTAAGAGTTAATTACCGTTGCCTAGAGGCGTCACCTAGCAACGGACTGACCATCTTAGTTTTTTATAGCAGTTCCGGCTAATTAGTGGCCATGATAGCGCCTAAGCAGCGCTGTCTGCGTTTATAGTTTAATAGTTTGGATATTTGTTGAGTGTTTTAGTCGTGACTACAGTTCGAAACCAGACCTTTTCTGTGTTTCAACTTTAATATGAGTTCCGGATAATTAGTGGCCATGATAGTGTCTAAGCAGCCCTGTCTGCCCTTATAATTTAATAGTTTGGACATTTTTAGTGAGTTAGTCGTCATTACAGTTCGAAACTAGACCTTTTCTGTGTTTCGACTTTAATATGAGTTCCGGATAATTAGTGGCCATGAACGTGTGTAACCAGCACTGTCTGCGTTCATCTTGTCGGCTCGCCTATTGCATTAATATGAATTTTGGATGTTTGGACTATCGATGAGCCACTACACCAACTTTGGAGTACTACAACGGTGTATTTAGCTACAAAATACAAGAAAGTTTTTAGAAAGAACAAGCAAAGGATGAGCTCCATCGCAGATGAATTATTCTGACCAACATTTTGAAAAACGACTAACGATGAACAATACCCATTAATCATGCAGTAAACATATTTTAAATAAGAATAACTATATTAGTACAAGAGCCGGGAAGAAAAAAAGGCAGTTATTTCACCCTAATTTTTGATTACTTTAATGAAAACTATGTATAATTACTAATCAAAATTGATGATTATGCCTAGTATAGGTAGGAGAAATAAAAAATGGCGGCTGTTCCAAAACCTTAGAAAACATTAATTTTTTATTCGGAGTTCTATATTTTAAAAACTACCAACAACACTAGAAAACCTAAGAGAACATTATTTAAAGAAGACTAAATTTGCTGAAATATTAGCCCTAATAAGAAATATAGCATTTTAAAAAGTAACATTTCTTAAAAGTGTACTGAAAGATTAGTAGATAGTTAATTCATTTTGAGAAATCTATATCTCAGGAACTATGTGAGGTACAGATGTCTATTAGCACTCAAATTAAAGCTAGTTAAATTTACTATAAAATAATTTATAACGTTTATCTTATGTAAGAGTAGTAGTTTTTATGATATTTGACAAAATAAATTCACAAAATGTTAATTTTTAGTGGTTTGTATAAAATGTGTGATTTTTGAAGAAAAATATGTCTAGAACCATAAGGCACACATATGTCTGGCCAACACTAAAAATAAAGACAATTTAACTTACTATAAAATAGTTTAAGACACGTATCTTCGTAGGGGTAGTAGTTTTTATGATATTTGCATATGAATATAAATTTGGCAAATGAAAATTTGTCCGAACCACTATAAACCAATTTATTTTAGCAAATATCAGGAAAACTACTACTCCTACAAAGATATATTTGATAAACTACTTTATAGTCCATTAAACTAGCTTTAATTTCAGTGCGTCACATAGTTCCTGAGATATGGATTTATCAAAATAAATTAATTAACTACAGATATTTCAATACGCTCCATATTTAACATTTTTATGAAATGTTGCTTTTTAAAAAGCTATATCTCGAGGACTATTGAACGTAAATAGCTCTATTTAGGCTAATATTTTAGCAAATTTACTCTATTTTAAATGATATTCTCGGCTCTGGATGAAAAATTAATTGTTTTTAATGTTTTGAAACAGCCACCATATCTTATCCCCACATAACTTGGCAGACTTATCAATTCTGACTAGTAATTTGACATAATTTCCATTAGAGTAATTAAAAATTGAGGTGAAATAACTGCCTTTTTTCTCCTCTTGGGCTCTTGTACTATATGGTTTCAGACTACAGGAAGTGGGAAAAAACTGCAGACAAATATAAATAGGTGTATTATCTGTGGATTCCAAAAAAAAAAATATTCATATAAAATAAATAAATATATAAATAGTTATTATTAGAATATCATAGTGAAATGCCTTATGAATTTCTAAAAGAGTATCATAGTGATAGACTGAAAAAAGGTATACCAACAGGTGATGGGTTAGTTCTTTGTCCTGTTAAGAAGCGTTCACCTCATAGCGGCATCAATATTTCTTACAATGTATTTTTTCTTTTCCTTTGATATTAAATATGTACATTCACACTTCATTTTGATTATGTAGAACGTTATAAAGATCGTTAAAGTTTCCAACATGAGCTATAGATATTTTAACGTCAGTCCTCGCATTGTGTTGATTGTAGTGGACATGTCATTATTCATTTTTGTCATATTTTTTATTAGTATATACGCCTCTGTGTGAGATTGATTAATTATGTAATATAATTTTCTTTAGCATTAATTTAATTATTTATTTCAAATACTAAGTGTATATGTAGTAATGAAGGAAGTTAGGAAGCACAGCAGGGGTCCTCGTTTGAACTACAAAGTTGCCAGTAAGTCTTGCTACGGTACTCGCCTAAGAACAGTCTATTTACAGGAACAGTTTGTACTACTAAAGCTAGAGTAAGTAATTGGTATGTTTGAAACAGGAGCTATAATCGTAAAACAAAAACAAATAGTATATAATCAACAAAGTATCAGTTAGTAGTTTTTAATTATATGTTCAGGAATAAACAAATTGGTATGAAGGAGGGAGTATCTAATAAAATGTATATATGAATATAATATTTTTTTGCTATAATAAATTCAATATATTCATAATTCATATTCTCAAATATATTGCACCTATTAAATTATTTTAAGTAAGAAGTTTTTCTTAAAGTAAAAATAAAATTTCAGAGAGAGAGGGAATTGCGAGTAGTAGCTTGTAGCTAAAGGGATATTCGTCTTGTTTCCCTAAGTTTATTTTCTGCTCCGATGCAAGCCATAAAGAAGAATATGAAAACTTGATACGCCCTCTGCCCCAAAGAGAGATGAAACCTTGGAACACACATGAGGTCTCTGCTTATTGAAAAAATGTTTTAGTAAAGAAAAAAATTATAGTTCTACGAAAAATAATAATTTATTTATTTATTTTTTGTATTACATTTACTTGTATTATAATAATTAAAAAATATTAGATTTTATATATTTGTGTAGTTTTCAAAAGATAAAGAAGAGAGAGAATTGATAGATAAAGCTGATAATCAAATAATATTTTAACGAACGTAACCAAGGATTCAGTTACCTGGAACACTATAACAATTCAAAAAATATAATTGCATAACGTTAATTCCGAAAAAAATAATCTACAATTGATTATAAGTATATCACAATAGATATATTACTTACATCTAATTAAATTTATATTTATCAATTTTAAATTAATTCTAACATTCAAAAAGTCAAATAATTACATCATTTTGGAGAAAAAAAAAAACACTTTCATCTTAAAATATAATGTAATATATTGACGTCAATATTAGGACTAAATAAAAAATATAATTTAAAATTTGATAAATATACAAAAAAATAAAAATATAAGTGATATATTTATTTTGATTTACACATAATCAATTGTATTTTTTTTTCAAAATTGTCATAAAATTATATTTTCCTGGATTGTTATAATGTATCTCATCATGGCGTGAGACCTAATCATTTATAGGAAAGATAATTTATCAGACGGATTAATTGTGCAAATTAATTTCAAAACAATGATTTTAATATACCTAATTACCTAAAGATACGCACTCGGCGATTTTTGTGGTTACTTAATCCGAATCGGAGGTCAAATTTTTCAAAAGATAAAAAGCGAATTATGTTCTACATACTAACATCAACAGCTTATTGATATGTCCTTTTATCAAATTATTCCTGAAATGACTGCCTCAAGCTTTTGGGTAACGTTCGCTACATCTCGTAAGGTTCTGGACTGAAATAAACTTGAATGTCTTTTCCATGATTAATCAGGAGAATAAATCGCAAGTTTAAATCAAGGAAAGATGTAGATTAGGTAACTAAATTTCGTAGTCATCTTAGACTTGCAATTTAAATAATATATTAACCAAAGGAATGTACAAGTCAGTTTTTAACCAAATGAGGGACCGGAGCACTTTAAGATATGGGGACTCATGAGATTAGAGAACTTATTTCCTGGACAACTTTAGGTTGTCAATGGAAATAATTATTGTGCTAATTAAAATCATCGTTTTGTTTAATTCTGTAATCTTAATATAAGTTTAATATTATATTAATATTTATGCGAGGAGTTGAGTTTAGATTGTTAAAATCATAAATTACTTCTTCAAAATTTATTTTTCTAAGTGCATCTTAATTTTCATCTTTGGTATATTACTGGAAAATTCCTGTTTAGGAAATCACCATGTGGATACATATTAAAATGCGATAAATAGTGCTATTTATCGCATTTTAATTTTTTTTTGTATTATACGTATATTATTAGTTGAATTCTAAATATATATTAGTTGGGGGTCTCGTCAACATCTTCTTTTCAGGCGCCTTGGGAGATCGTCTGGAATGAAAGAGGAAGCAAGGTTAGAAACTAGTGGGTTTGGGTGATTAGGGGGTTTATAGTGGAAGTAATGGCATCTGGTTCAGGCTAGATCGGTTACATAGGGAACATTAAGGTCTTTACGTATGATTTTATTTCTGACAAAGTAAGGAGCATTGAGGATTTTACGAAGGATTTTGGATTGTAAGGATTGGATTCGAGAGGAATTCGAAGGTTTAGTGGAGCCCCAAAGCTAACTCCGTATGTCCAGATTGGCCTTATTACAGTCATGTAGCTCAGTCTTTTGAAATTAATTAAGTAAGTTTAAATCGTTTGTCTAGTAAGTTACTTCTTCGAAGTTTATTTCCCTACATATATCACATTGTGACAATTAAATCTTTTTCTATAAGCATCATTGGTAAACTGGTTAATTTATCTTGAAAAACTTGTTCTTATTAGTTCATATAGTAAATTAACCCGCCTTTCTTCAATAAGCAACTTCTAAATTTTCACCGTAAAAGATCCACCTATTTAACGTATGTAGTAGTTATTGTATTTTAATATTTTTTTATTAGTTGAATATTAAATATATATTAATTTGGAGTTACTTTTTACTTAAATAAATTATTGTCCTGTAGAGACATACAACCAAATATTAAAGAACCAGATAAAGTATTTCAGCCAAAATTATTAGGTAAAATGTATGAATTATTCATATTAAATTAAATTGAGTGTAGTTTAATGAAATGAAATATTTTGCCACATTCTTGTTGGGTTGAATACTTAATGATGCTAACCAAGCTGATCGATACCAAATCTGAATCAAAATCAATTAATTTGTACCATGCTATGGCTTTTAGGGGAACAGATCGACTTGGTCCGTCGTATTTGTTCATCTGAAATATCTCAAAGTGCGGTTGGATAATAGCCTTTGTTTTATGATTTGAATTGGGAGAGTTCGGGAACGCTCGGCTGTCTTCAATATTATATTATTTAAACTGCTGTATATAATTCTTTCAAAATTCATAGTTATACATTTTTTATTACTGTTAAAAGCATAAAATGGTTTCAAATCAAATGAAACATAATTAAAATTATGATAGCCAGGGGTACGATCAAAAAGGACCAAAAATAGTAACAAATATTTTGTTAATTAACTAAATTAAATAGTTGTTAGCTAATTTTTTTTAACAATATTTGTTCTCTTTTGACCGCACCTCTGCCTATCTTCTTCATAATTTGAAATTATACGGTCAATTATTTATATATATAAAACTTAATTATGATAATATTCAGTCGGGAGATTGGTATACATTTGCAAGTGAAATTTTATTTAGGTCAGTAAGTACTTGACTATGAAATTCTTCATTATTTGATTAAAAGTCTGATGAAGTTTTAAGCCTATCAATCATTTACCGTTTAAGTTTCTTAGTCGAAATATTGTAAATAATAAAAATATATATTTTATTTTATAAAGAAATGAAACACGAATTAAATTTCTCTTTATGAATATAATTCGAAGAAAAAACCGAAACCACTGATAGGAAAATGGACCTCAGAGAGTGGGCGGGAGGTACAAAGCCCTCTTCGGTGAGTATTGTCCCAGATCTCTATCGGAGGTAGGGGGATGGAAGAGCAGGATTTCGTTGAATTGGTTCTATTGCCCTTCGGCTATTTCGAGGATCATTGGATCCTTCCATAGCATCGTGCCCATGATCAGAAATCATAAGGGGCAGATGTTTTCTATTTCACTCCATTAGCGTGTATACATTTTGAACATCTAAAAAAAATATTTTGAATATTTTATTTAAAATATAATAATGCTGCATTGATTAACTGTCTAAAGTTAATCGATTTTTTAGTATTCATCTTTCAACATTCTAAAAAGGGAGGAAAAAATAACTTATGATGGGTTGATAATAATTCACCATTCCTTTATTATTGCTTTTACGTCATTTCGAACAAATGAACCATCTTCAGGTTCGATCTACAAGAATTAAAAATTAATTAACTGGAATATGACAAAAATAAAATAAATAAGAATAATAATAAAAGTACGGCCTGACATTTTTAGTGATATTAGATTATCTTTACACAGCACGTGATTAAAAGCAGGGCGGTGGTATAACTCATATTCTTCAAAGCAAAAGTTAATAAACCAAATAGGTTTATGGTGAGGTTGATAGGATTGCCATTGGCTAGCAATCATCCCTCTGCCACGTCTCTGAGTCCAACACCAGAATTGCCTTTTTAGCTTCACTTTTCTCCCCAGATTATCCCTTCTATTCTAGGCTCCTTTCTCTAGGGGCTAAATCATAGTTATTGTAATATTATCACTAAACTCAGATTATGAAACTTATTATACATACACAATTTAAAGTATCAACCATAAATTATGATAATATTATTAATTATAATACAGAAACATTTTTTTTTTTTACATGTTTATAGAAATTTACCAATTTACATTTATATACATACATCCAGTAAATTTAATTTAATTTTTTTTTTATAGAAAATTTTTTACTAAATAATTCACAGAAATTAATCAATCAAACTTCCTAAAAAGAAAATCCATAATAGATTATACGAGGAGAAGTTGGTTGGGGGGTGCGGTCAAAATAAAACAAAAATAAGCTGAAGTAACTTATTTAATCGTGCCAACGTTGCGGCCAGAATTTCTATCCTTCATCAGGGCTAAGAACAGAACAAGATAACACAACCAATGAATACAGAAAAATAAAAATAAAATATAAACAGAATGACATAAAGTAAATAATTGTACAGAATGGAATTAATAAAATGTAGTGATGAGAGAAGTGGAAAATAAAATGTATACATAGGTAATTGAATAAGTAGGTAAAATAAGATAATTAAGGAAATAAAATAAAAATGAAGTTATATAATCCAAAGAAATATGAATATTTAT
>NW_027112173.1:957303-962151 GCF_000696795.3 Halyomorpha halys | reverse complement strand
AAAATGAATCTGTTAGCTTTAAATCTTACCGCCAAGTGGCTTCTGCACCGCGAACGGCCAAACTCCGAATTAAAAAATACGTTACATAGATGACAACATTTTTTATTAATCCCATGAAATGTATATACTTTATTTTCCACTTCTCTCATCACTTTGTTTTATTAATTCCATTCTGTATGCAGTTTCCTTCAATCCAATCTTCCGATCTGTCACCCCATCCCCTCTTCCTGCGAGGTGGCAGGTTAGGAAAGGCTCCAAAAACCCTATAAATATCACACTTTATCTCCTTTTTTCTCTTGCATCCCGCTCCCCTACTATTGTCACCTTTGACTGTTTTTTATTATTTACTATTATCTTTCGTCTATAGGTATTAATTATTTTATTTTCCCTTCTTTGTTTAATCATTACGTGGAGGCCCCTCACCTCCAAAGATTTCTAGTCGATGTCACATGGAACGGACACATCAGATAAGTATTTCATGGTATACCTTCAAGTACTAACGGTAGAAAAAGGTAGCATCCAATTTGAGATATGTAACCATACGTAATGCAACTTAATTTAATTCTATTTTCTGTTTTAGATGGATCGGTAAAAAAAAAAGTGAAGGATGAACTAAGAAATAGAATAAATAAAGATCGGAGAAGAAAATATCTGTCGAAACCTGCGAAGTGGTGGATGGTATTACACTAATTAGAACAACGTGATTTGGTACTAATTGAACCAGAGCCCTAGAGGAGAAAAAAGGCAATTATTTTACTCCAATTAATTACTTTAATGAAAATTATGTACAATTACTAGTCAAAATTGATGAGTCTGCCAAGTATAGTATTACTGCCAAGTAAGGAGGTACAACTCTACGAAACCTAAAATAACATTATTTTAAGTAGAGTAAATTTGCTAAAATATGAGTTTTAATCGAATTATTAACGTTCAATAGTTCTCGAGATATAGCTTTTAAAAATCACCTTTTCATAAAAATATTGTACAGAACGTACTAAAAGATCAGTAGTGAATTTATTTTAAGAAATTAATATCCCAAAAACCATTTGACGTACAGTTGTATATTAGCACTCAAATTAAAGCTAGTTTAAGGGACTATAATGTAGTTTATGAAGTTTGTCTTCGTAGGAGTAGTAGTCTGGGTGATATTTGTTAAAATAAATTGATTTATAATTGCTCGGACAAATTTTCATGTGCCAAATTTACATTCATGTGCGATTATCATAAAAAACACTACCCCTACGAACATACTTATTATAAACTACATTATAGAAAGTTAAATTTCCTTTTTTTTGACTGGTGACAAACATATTTTTTCAAAAATCAAACTTTTTATCCGAACAACATTTTTTGAATTTATTTTGTCAAATTAGAGTGCTATCAATGGGTAGTTTCTCTGCATGCCTATATCACTCTATTTTTATATTACATTAAATTTACTTAGTGTGTTTTTATGTAAATACAGTAATAAATTGCAATAAATAAATAGAAAAAAAAATATTTCTCAAATATCATAAAATTTTACTGTTTAAAAAGCTATATCTCGGAAACCATTGAAAATAAATAGCTCAATTAGGGCTCATATTTTAGAAAATTTACTCTACTATAAAAAATGTTGTATTAGGTTTCTAGCGTTGTTAATTTTAAAGATATATAAAAAATTATTTGATTTTAACTTTTTGAATAAGCTGCCATTTTTATTCCCCGTACCTATACTTGACAGACTCATCAATTTTGACTAATAATTATACATAGTTTTCATTAAGTAATTGGAAATTGGGCTGAAATAACTGCCTATTTTTCTCCCCGGCTCTTTTACTATATGGGAGTAGACAGAACACTTGAAGTAAAGAGGATCAAAGAAGCACCACAGACGGCGTGATTGGTTGTCTTGTTAGAGATTTGATCCAGAAACTATTTTCGGTGAATCTACTTCAACTTCTCATAATATCGTGATACAGAGACATCCCGAGAATCGTACAAAGTGATTTATTAAACGTTATATGTATGTCTAGAGTTCCCCATAAGTGCCACGGTATATCGTAGTTCAGTGGTAAAAGTGGGAGAATAATTGGCTGTTAGCTGGAAATATAGGAATCTCTAACGGGAAATGTTGTTGGAGGCAATTCAATCAGTTGCAAAAATGTAGTAGAGTAGTATAAGATATCATTTCTTTATATCAAAGGGAAGACACAGGCTCTATGACATACTCTGTGCAGCTACTATCTGCAAACTGTTTTATTAAACTCGTCTACCAGTGTCCTTTGATAACTCAGTTCGAATTTGACCTATTTCCTAGAATAACTAATCTCAAACGTGAAGATATGTATTTATCAAATGAAGTAGGAGATAAAAACTTGTTGGAGGGGCGTGTTGATGGGATTGTTTCGAATGAAGGAGTGTTGATGGAGTTTGGAATGGATAGAGCCAAGACTGTGAAGAACCAAGAGCTTCGTATGTTGCGCGAATTAAACACCACAAAAATCAGTGAAGACTAAAATGAGTTTATTCTAACATATTTACAAGAACTACATGTTACTGTTACAGAGTCACTCTGTTCTAACTTAGCTATCTAGTGCTAGGAAATATATATGTACACTTGAAAAGAGGGGGTAGGAAGAATAGTGAAATAGGAGAAGGGGTTTGGACCAATCAGATAATTTAAGAAATTTAGGCGGAGCCTAGAGAGCCTATGAAATTAAAAATAAATATCTGGGAGGGGGAAAAAGGCATGACTAGAAATAGGGTGGCCAGGCTTCCAAGAAATTGGGGGCAAGGGACCATGACCTAAGGACTTGTGAGAACTGACTCACATATGTTAAACATAAAATAGTTAAACTGATGCTAGTCCATTGTGAGATGACAGCTTGTACCTGCCTAAGTGTCAGCCTTAGGTAACCCTTGCTTTTTACATTGATATAGAATACCAAGGAAAGGTCACTTCCTCTATGGTCAGTGTCTGTCGAAATGGGCCAGATGTCTATAGTTTATACTATATAGTTTATAATGATAGTCTGTTTATAATACTAGCTGTTAAATACTATAGCGTTCGTTAACTCGCGTGACGACCAAAATATCAAACTTCATTAATGGCCAATTAACATCTTTGTCATGAAGTGCCATAAATTGGTGAAAAACGGATTTTAACAACCCTAAAACGGGTTGTTAGGTAAAATGAAAATCGTGATGACTTATGTCATATTCAAGAATATTTAATTCATATATTATCCATTCAGAGTTACGTTTTTATTAATTTTCATATTTGAGGTCATTTGTTTTAACATCTATATTACTAAACAAAAGTACCTAAAAAACCATAAGTACTAATGATAAGTAATCGCTAGAGGGTGGAGGACGTACGATGGGAATTATAAACATATCACAGATTCGCAAGACCCCACACTTGCCTATCTGAGTGCAGATCAGGCACTAGCTAATTGATATGGAGCTATAAGATAGAAATGACCAAATAAAGTAAAAACGAATGAAAAAGTAGCCGTTGAATTTTCCCTCTGGCCACATCATTTATACGTGCTAATGTTTTTGTTTTTGGCCATTTGATAAACATGCTAATGAAAAGAAAACAAGTATATATATAGCACAACTGTGACGTTATTTATATTGAATGGAAATAAACTAAACGGTATTCGGACAAAAAAATGATATAATGTAAATATTCCAATGTGTTATCTTTGTTTTTTTCACTGCAAAAAACTACATAATAGTAGTATTTTTTGTTCTGTTGTCAGTTTTACGAACGTTTGTAAGTATGTAAGAGAGGGATTTGATGATCTTCCACATGTCAGGAATAAACTGTCGATAAACTTGTTTTCTTTTGTTGCCTAAGGGTTCCTAGGTCCGGATCTTTTTGTAAAAAAAAAAAAAAAAAAATCAAGTTTTTAATTTATTTAATAATACTGGTAATATCACCATATTATATACACGTTTTGTTTTTTTCACAAAAAAAATAATATATGCCTGAGATAAGTGTCATCAGACCGTTATAATTTGGTCAAATCACTTCACCAAAAATAATTAGAAAACAAAATTATTTGTTCCAATTCGGTATCTTGTTAAATTTTAAAAGAATCGACTCACCAGACTTCCTAGAGAGATAATCCAGATTAAAATCATATATATTGATATTGTATTCAATAATCGATATCAATTTTTCTTTTTCACCTTTCATTTCCAATTTCCAATGCCTATTAGATTGGAACTTTCAGAAAAGTATTCAAGATGTGACCTTTTCGTTGTTAAATTTTGTAATGTTGGATATTTCTCCGCCCACATACACCAATCCTTCTTCTTCTTTTTTATAGTAAGGCTCTTAAAGAGTTTATATTATACAATTTTGGTTTTTTTTTCTCACCCTCCTTTTATCAGAATATTCAACCACCTCGTGTTTCGTTATCTACGGATCCAAACATAAATTTAAATAAAATATGATCAATAAATACCACCCTGCTCGGTATTTTCAGACCTCTATTTTCGCCTTTCAATAACTTCAGATTCATTCAGTTCACTAAGGATTTAGAGAAACGTATAAATGGAACATCCACCCATTACAAGAATCTAATAAATCCTCTTGAAATCTCAGAAGATTAAGATAAATCCGTAAATTTCATTTTTGTTCCAAGTCACATTGGTAATATTGGCAACGAGCTCTAAGACAAAGCTGCTAAAGATTCACTCACGCTCCTTACCCGAGGTACCACCGTTCGTGCCCCTTTAGGTAGACCTCCTAAAGTAAAAATATTGGAAATATTGCAGGCCATGGTGAAAGCCCTCCAAGTAAATTGCAGGAAATAGGAAAAGTAGTAAGCCTATCGAAGCAGCCGTAGGGAA
>NW_027112173.1:955554-957253 GCF_000696795.3 Halyomorpha halys | reverse complement strand
TTTTCGGCCAAGACTCCCATTCTCCAATGGAGAATCTCAATCCTCCTATACTGCCTAACCATGGTTGGGGGTCAAAGTTCTTAATTTTGTGGGACCGCGACGCAATGAAAAAAGTCGACGTCCCAGGCCGGATTCGAACCGGCACCGCCAATAGACATCAAATTAGTAAGACTGTGTCTTAACCACTGAGCTATGGGCGGCCCCCATTTTAGTTTTGTGTATTTTTATAGAATTTAGATTTATTTTAATCTTTGTTGTTTTTTATTGTATACAAATTGTTAATTTTAGTTAGATTTTTCATCTTTGTGGTAATAGAGTTAGGAGAGTATTGTTATAGTCTATTTGGTTGTTATCATAATGAAAGTTAACCTTCAGGAAGGTAATTATTCTACTTAAAAAATGTATAATAGTTGATATTATAAAAAGTTTTTTTTTACGCTTTAATTGACAATAATATTTTTTAATATTAGCATGTAATGACAAATTAAGGAGTTAATTATACATTATATATAAAAAAGTTAATTAGGTAAATAGTTTATGAATAGCTTATTGAATAATATGATATAGTAGTAATGTTGTAAGTATATGTTTAAATTTTGTTGAATTTGGTTTTATAGCAACCTGAAGATGGGTGATAACCCCGAAACGTCGTTTTATATGAAATAAATTAATATATTTAAACAAGGAAGATTGTGTCATTCACCAATTTCATATTAGTTCTAGAAACATTTCCAGTAGAAGATCATTAATTTACAAACAATATTTTATCTAATTCATTTCCATATAGTCTATATGAGACTTTTTAACCATTTTTTTTTTAATTTCTGTTTCCCAAACTCCATAAATGATAGGATAAACCGAAAGCCGCTGTTTACCGTGAGTTTAATAAGGAACAATTGCAATTGTACATTAGAAAGAGTATATAGTGACTCATTGACGATTGGTTTCACTGATGGTTTGGTTAGATCGATTCAAATTTAAGATGCCCATACCTGAAAAAGTCCGAACCATAAAATAACAAAAAGTTTACTAAATAAAGTTAAAATGGTCATATTTTTTATTAAATTCTTAACAACAAAATGTTTTTTTTTTGTTTTTTTTTGCGAATTGAATTATAATTATTCAAATTTTAGTTTGTCTTTTCATGCTTTTCCTCAGAGTTGACAGGAACATATATTCCAAATAGATTTTCATAACATTCGCTCATTAGATTCATTTAGTAGGACCATACTACATTTTCAGATGCTTCTTCACACTCGTAGTGAAAGAGGTTTTGAAACAATACTTATCTTTTCTGAATTGGTGTATGTCCCCTAAAACAGATATCTATAGGAAGATACACAAACGAATGTGAATGGTTTCCATGGGAACACAATATCGTTACTAAGAATGATTCGATTTCTTTTTTTCTTTTTTGGGGGAGAAGAGGGAGGGGTTTGATGAGCTTCCACATGTCAGGAGTAAACTGTCGATAAACTTGTTTTCTTTTGTTGCCTAAGGGATTTCTAGGTCCGGATTTTTTTTTAGTAAAAAAAATCCAGTTTTTTAATTTATTCATTAATACTGGTAATATAACCATATTATATACGTGTATTGTTTTTTTTCACAAAAAAAGTAATATATGCCTGAGATAAGTGTCATCAGACCGTTATAATTTGGTTTAATCACCAAAAATAATTAGAAAACAAAATTATTTGTT
>NW_027112173.1:949590-953569 GCF_000696795.3 Halyomorpha halys | reverse complement strand
AAAAAAAAACTATTAATGATTGTTTACACCAGGAACTGTTCGTACACTACTCCAGCCGCCCTAAATGTATACTGAAATTTTATTTAAATTAGTGTGGAACGTAGGGGTGTTCGTGAGTGGGTCTTTCTATCTCAGAGGCTGGCCAGCTCGTCACCGGCTCTGACGTGGCAGTAGGGGCAAAGTCCTTCTTGCATGCCAAGACTGATAACATAGCGCGCCATTGCAGTCGCGGCGGCTTCGGGTTCATCTGGTACGCCCTGCTAGGGGAGGCGTAAAAATGAGACCCCTGACTCCGATTTTATACAAAATAAAAAAAAAAATAGGCAAAACTTGGATTGTGTAAATCCGACAATGATGAATATCCTATTCCTAACATTACTGGTCTTCTAGATATACTAAGCAAATCAATTAATTTTCTACAATAAATTTTACCAGTTCGTTTCACCAAATTTAATTGGATAAACAAGGTATTAAAAAAAAAACTGCCTTTTCATCTGAATGTGGTCATTCTGAGTTTTTAAGGCTTCCTCTTGGTTTAAGATATAATTATCAAACTTTTATAAGAGTAATTAAGGATAGACTTATAGGTATACCAAATACTATCGCTTATCTCAGGAACCTTTTTCAATTTTAAATCAAGTTTTTGATCCTCATACCTCAAACACGTTGTTTAAAGAAAGCAGCAAAACTTAACGCCATGGATTAAAAAATATTTAGAAAGTCAATACTTTCATGTTTCAATAAACATGTACAAATGTTTTAATTAATATTCCCACTCTCCAGTATCGAGATTTTGAATTTGTAAACCTTTTGTGTTACTACCGACGCCTCCAATGTATCATTAGGAGCCGTATTATGTCAAACTCATAACCTGTCAATCGTGTAGGTGATCTATCAATGATCTACCAATCGTGTAGGTGATCTACCAATCATTTAGGTGATCTACCAATGATCTACCAATCGTGTAGGTAAGCCAAAATTATCAACAATCGAAGGCTATAGTTTGGACAACTAAATACTTTCCACCTTACTTTTTTTCTGAAAATTTATTATTTACAAGGACCACAATTGATTTAGTCTCTTTTGCATCTCCACGATTCATTTAATTCAAAATTAATCCAGCTTACATCTTTTCCCACAAATATATCTTTAATATGATGTTTAACGTTTTTATGTTCCCCTATTTAGGACTGAAAAGACGAGGTATCCTACAATCCACTAGCTGTGGAGAGTCGAGCTTTATTCCAAGAGTCAGCCACGAAATAAAGGTCGACCAGCCCAAGGAGGATTCGAACCTGCTCCGATTTCGACTTGAGAATGCTAAGGTCTTTATATCGAGTATATCATTACTTAGAAACATCCATAGAAGTTACGCCATTTGTTCAAAACATGACCTTGGCAAGTTCTAAGTTCTATTTTTCAGCTCTGTTTACACCGTCTAGCCAACGTCCATCACCTCAAATGCCGCAAACAGCGATATGAAGTTGATTCCATACTTTTTATTTTCTTCTTTTTATAAAGTAGTTTAGTTGTTCAAGCATTGTAACTTAATTACATCTAATTCAAGTTTTATAATTAACTCTTACTAGGAATGGTTTCATTGATATTCAACGCAAAAAACATAACACTCCTACAAATCTATCTGAAGCTTGGATGTCATGTGTGTTTTGTTGAGGTACTTTTTCAAAGCCTCTTGACCTTTCCAATCATCTCTAATTATGTCACGTGGCCAAATGACTTGAACTGTCGTGCCTCGAACACTTCACGCACGGTTCGCGTGCCTAATTCATAACTGCTTCATTTTCACGCCGTATCGAATTCCGTCTCAGATGTTTCATATTCATGGGCATTCATTTTATTATGTTTCTGCCTCTCCGATTCGAATAGCAGCACTGGAGAAGTAACAAATTACTTCTTAATTTTTGTATCAGTTATCTGCTTATTAAATGTGAAAAACATATTCACAAAATATATCAGGGATTTTGTAAAATCTATATCTCACTTATAATTTCTTTCACTAAGAGTTCATTGAAATTACTAACATAAATTTAAAACATTTTCTACCATAAATTTTACCATTTTATATATAAACAATTTTTCCTTATCTCTATTGCTTCTTTGTGAATTAATATAACATTATGATTATACAATGTCAACAATAAAATTGTATACTGGTACAATGAAACTTCGAATACTTTTCTTATCCCATCACACAACTTAAACCGTTATCCTTATCTAATAAATCTTTATTTTAATTGGACGATTTGATGTTGTTTTGGTGTTACAAGGACATTTTATTACTTTTGTTAATTATTATTATAAATTAAATTTTATTTCGTTATTGTATGAGATTAAAATGATACAATTTAATGTCTGATTTGTTTATGATATCAGTGTAGTATATATTCATTTATTTCTGTGTCTGTAAGTCATCGCATTCTAAATAATTATGGTAATATTAATGGCCTCATTCAATCTTCTTTTTTTTTTTTTTTTATTCTTTCACATACTGATGTATTGAATGTACAGCAAAAGTATTTTTGGGCCTCCTTAGGCCAAATAGCCAAGTCTCCCAAATTGGTCTGTGTGAACAGCCTAACACAAAAACAAAAAAAACTTACGAAAACTTAACTTTTGTTAATTTGTTGTATTAGTTGTAGAAACAAACTTTATATTCGTTGTTTCCACCTCGAGAAACAAAAAAATACGCATTTTTATAACAACAGAAAAATAAAAATATTTGTTTGTAATTTCGTCTTCACAAAAATAACTACACTAGCTAGCTAGCTAGCTTCTACACTAGCCCGAAACTTCATGTTTTTGCAGTATTTTCGAATTGGCTTATTCTACTTGGAGCTTAAACTACTTAAGTTTCTTGGAGGTTTCTTCCTATTTAAATGAGATTACAGACTACTTTTATTTTAAAACTTTAATCTTGGTTCCAAAAAGGAGAAAGTAAATTCGCTACACGACCATAAAGTGATCATCCGGTGAAATACTGTAAATGATCTCTTGCTATTCCGATAGTCATGAACCTAATAATTAATTAGTTACTAAAGGCATTTATTCATCAAATTGAAGCATAAATATAAATAAAATATATAATTATTTTTTATATTAATATCAAAAATAGAATTAAATGTACATTTTTAAAAAGGAAATAAATTTAAAATTTACAAAAAATTAGTATACACTACGATAATCAGACCAATTTGGACAAATGAGCTCTGGGGCTCTACCAAGCCATCAAATTCCTCCCGCATCCAATCCTTACAATCAAAAATCCTACGTAAAATCCTTGATGCTCCTTACTACGTTACAAATAAACTCATCCATAAAGACCTTAACATCCCATTCGTTGCAGATTTGGCCCAAAACAGTAATGCGTCTTTTCATTCCAAATTCCTTACCCATCCTAACCCATTAATTCTCAATCTTTCAAACTTAACAATCCCTGATAACCCTCCGAGGCGTCTGAAAAGAAGATGGCCACGGGACCTACTAATTTAAATTAATGCTTGAAGTACCACCAATGGGTGGTTCCTTCCCAAGATTTTCAAGTGTAAATGAAACATAAAACATATTTACTTATTGTATTGATTACTTGTACAGATGTAAATCACATTAAATAAATAAAAAAATTTAAATATTCAACAATCTTAGTACGATTATTAAACTCCAAAATTCGTTATAGAAAATTCAAATTTTTACGAAAGAGGAAAACATAAGAATAATAGTTTCAAAGAAAAAAAAATACTCGTGCATATTCAAATTTCTAGAAATTGTATACATGGGGAAACTGAATACAAGAGTATACGAGGTAAAATATTTTCCAATATTTTTTTTGTTTCCCAATATCTCACTCTGGAGAACTTAAAAGGGTTTTCAGATTCCAGGTATAAGTGAGATTCACCTGTGTAACATATTTCTTGTTTTCTTTTTATTTGCTTCACGATATGGTAACATAAAATCTATATAT
>NW_027112173.1:946669-948560 GCF_000696795.3 Halyomorpha halys | reverse complement strand
AAATAAATAATTTAATTACTATCCATTTTAGTCTCAACACATTTTATTTTTATATTCTCATTAAAACCAAGATTAAAATAATTTATCACTGTCACTATTTGTTAAAACTTTATCACAACAATGCTTGTTATGATAAAGCAACATTGTTGCATTGTATGATAAAGCATTGTTGTGATAAAGTTTTAACAAATAGTGACTGTGATAAATGATTTTAATTTTGGTTTTAATGTGAATATTGACTAATTAGAAATTGTTGTTTTGACCTGGGCAGAATAGCCTACATGGAGATAGAGTTTATAAATCGTATAATTTCAAAATTGTATTAAGATTGTCCCTGAGGATGACTGGATTGGCCGAAACGTCGGAGTTATAAGAAAAATAAAATGTGTTGAGACTAAAATGGATAGACAGTTAAATTATTTATATTAAATTAATTATAATTTCCCATTGTGTGAAAAAAAAATGAGAAATTAAAAAAGTAATGGATAAATATTATTCGGCATATATTAAATTTAAAGAGAGAAAAATTTATAAAAAAGAAAAATGACTCAAAAAAAATATTAAAGAAGACTAATTACATAATAAAATATATTGTCTCTCCATTCCCTGTAATCCAAAGTTTCCCTATGGATTTCCAACCCACGGACAGGCCCTCTGACATGCCTTCCTGCTCGAGGGTTTTGAACCAGATTTTCTAGTGCTTAAGCTGTTCAAGAGATCAAAATGCACTTATAGTTTGGGCTCAGCACTTCAAACATGGTTTACAACTTTAGCATTGGCGGAACAAAATCGAACTATTAAAGCTCTTGCTACAAGTTGAGAGTGCTGTTAAAGGCCAGTATTAATGCAGTCAGAACCAGTAACTTCAAAATTGAACATTTCTCCGTATTCTGTAACTGTACTGATATTCAAGAGGGTTCTATCCATTACTAACAAAAGCGAATTTAATAGAGTTAGCTAGGGGTTTCCCGGCCTAGGTATGATAGGATTTAATTAGAACTTTGTAATTGGTTAATATCTACAATAATTGAATCACTAACAATTGCCTTGTCAGTTGTTAAATAGGAAAAAAATGTATACCTAATTTTAAATTAGATCATAATATAAATTGTAGACTCATAATTCAAACTAATTAAAGCGTGAAAACTTTGCTCATTAAAATAAGACAATATTTCACCAACTTAATTATCTCTAATGTAAATTGGCACAAGGTATAACCCTCGGAAAGGCTAACAGAACCCTGCGTGTTAATTATATTAATAGTTTTACTAAAACATCAGCATCGCTCTTTCAACTGTTTTGTCTTCGGTCACGAAAGGCATGGTCTTCAAAGCGAACAGTCCAATGCTCTGTCACGGAAGGGTCTTAAAACCCTCAAGTAAGTTTTCTTCTGTATAAGGCTAGTATTTTATATTACAGGATACATCACTTCGTGTACAGACATAGATATTATACAAGACATAATGTCTACTTAGCATGACATTGAAGATTCGACTAACATCTAGAATTACAAAAAGATAACCCTGTTAGTGCTGAATGACTATGTCTAATTTACTGCAGCATTTTTGAAAATGCCGATATATTTCTGCTTAGATATGGTCTCTTATTATATGAATTTCAAGAGGATACTATTTTTAAATGAATTCATAAAACATTATATTAATAATTCATATTAGTAAATAACAAAACAAATGTTTTTTAATCATTATACAAACCCTAACCTGAAAAACAGATGAAAAGAGGATATCCAACATTCCATGAGAAGTGGTGTGCCATGAACACCATTGGGGAGGGGGAGGGAAGTTATTGTTTATAAATTGTACATTTAATAATTTTAATTTTTTAGATTTTATAGTTATGATTTTTTTTTTATTTTACGATTAATTGAAAA
>NW_027112173.1:940955-946064 GCF_000696795.3 Halyomorpha halys | reverse complement strand
CATTAGGTCCAATCCTCAACAATACGATGTACATTTGAAATTTAAAAAAAAATTCGAAATTCCAATATTTTGTGTACACAATAAAATAAAAACTTAGGGTACTGCTTTTAAGGCATCATAATCGGCTATTACTTTTTTTTTTTAAACTCTTTATCTCTAAAATCGAATTTATCTCGATATAGAAATTCCTTGCAAAATCAAACCAATCAATTCAAATAATCCTTGAATAATGACTTATATTAGGAAAAATCCAGAAAGGATTGGACTGTATAAGTTGGAACTCATACTTATACTTAAGAACGAATACTTATTAATGAACATCTAGCGTTTATAACAATTTCTCCAGTCAAAAAAAAATGTTGATGGTAATGTTGAGTTTCGAAGATCAACGTAGGGTTGCCTATGACTTACCCAACTTCCGAATCTAACAAATTTTGGCCAGATAGTCTCGGATAAAAATCGCAAACTGCAGGAAGACATTTTTTAATTTTTGGATTTAATGTAAACCCTAAAATTTTAAGAAGATATCAAAAGGATGAAAACCCAATTCGTAATTTATATTAACGATGATAATCTGTATATAATAATATAAATATGATGATGTTTGTGGTGAATAGTTGAATAGCGAAAAAAAATTAATTATATTGTGCCTACAATATATTAATAAATGTGCTAATTTCATTTACTTAAAGTATACAGCCCTTTAATTCAATTAAATTTTTAAATAAACGTCATTTTAAGATGAATATATAAAAAAAACTAACTCATAATCCCTATTATTCCCTAATAAGCCTTTATGGATATCACAACATTACATAGTATCTTGCAGCAGATGTAACATTTATACTTAAAACTGAAACTACACATTCTTTTGCTTTTTCTACAAAATATTGAGAATATTTGTTTTTTCTGGGATACGGAATATTCTCAACCCAAATGTTTCTTCCAATCTATGGAGGATGATGGGGGAAAACATTTCCATAAATGAGCTACCCTGGTCAAGATTCTGACAGATAAGTTATTCACCGACAGATAAGTAAGTTCATCCACTCAGAGAATTCAATCCTTCTGTTACGGATTATCTATATTCAAAAATATATATTTAGGCATATATTTGTATATTGTATATTTTTATTTAAGAAATGATGCAACTTATTAGATATTTTATGACCTAATTTGAAGTTACTAGATTATTCAGTACAAGTATACACTATAATTAATTAGATTAATTTATATACCTTGATATGTCCATCTAATCATGAAATGCATTGCACCTCATTACTTTTTCTTTTCCACTTGGTGAATGTCACACAATTTATTTCCAAAAATCTAGTTATGCATATAGACGTAACATATTTGTATTTTATACCAATTTTTCATAATATAGTTATTTATTTCTTAATTTTGCATGCCTTGCATTATGCAATTTTTCCTTATTTGCTTTAATTTCCAATATGACATTTTAGTGTTTTATATTTTCTCCTTCATTTATGAAGTTTAAGGGATATAAATTTTATTGATTTCTTTTTATTATTATTTTGGTTTTGTATTTTCAAAAATGTACGTTTCATGATACGTAGAATCAAAAAATCAAATTAAAAAACAAAATTTATCGGTCCACTGTCTGTAGCCTTTTTAGAAAACAGATTCAAATGTTATTCTAGAGACTTGTTACTAGCATTTCATTTTTTTTTTCAAAATGGTGGCTGATTTGTTCCTGCGGCCAATACTCGGTCTTATGTCCGAAAGTAAAATATAAAGCATTCTGGAATCACTTTATCAAAATGTAAAAAGAAAAGAAAAATTATATTTCGGATTAAAAACTTTTTTTTCAGTCGTATTATACAATTTGGACGTCAAGGGACAAATTCTGACCCGTATTCTTCGGTTTGTAGTCAAATTTTTGTTAAACCGTAATTTATCCAACCGTTTAAAAAAATAAATTAAGACGATAAAAAAAAATTATTAGAGAAAATAATATCCAAATGTTATTTGTTATTAACCATAATGGTACTTTACTTTTTCATTACATTTTCTTTGATAACATTGTTGCTGAAAACATTTTAGGTAAACGTACCTTAATCCTTTGTGTCTTAAAGGACTAACAATTTTCATCGAATTTTCCCTAAGCGTAATAGACTTTAGCAGTGTATCAAAGGTAACATGGAGGGGGGATGAGAATGTTCTTTGTATGTGTTACATAACACCTGGAACACAGTATTAGAGGTTTAGGAGATGTATGTTAAATATATTCTCCCATTAAGTGTAGGTTGCGTCTTAATTTTTTATTAATGCGCGATTTTTTTTTTTTTATATTATTCAGATTAACCGGCTCTCCAACTTAACCAGTGATACCGTGGCTCAGAGTAGGGACAGATAAAAGAAGTTTGACAATAGAATGGTATCATGTTTTTTTATGCTTTAGTATGATCCTAGAATATTCCATGCAAATTATAATCGAGTGAGTGGTATCGATTTTTCTATCTTTATGCACAAGCGTTTGAAGTTTAAGTAATATTTTATGAAAACTTTTATTTTTTTTTTTTTCAAGCTGAGTATATATATATATATTTTTTTTTAAACCTTAAACATTTTTTTCAGCTGTGCTCATTAATTCAAGTATCTGAAAAATGCGAACAGCATTAAATTGGCGATGATAAAAGTTTTAAAGGAAGATAGAGTTGTAGACTGACCCTGTGGTAGCTATATGATCCCAGCTTAATATTGAGCACCACCAGGCCTATTAGCCATTGGTTCTCCATTTCAACCAATCACAGAATCCGTTTAACCTTAATCGCTTTTGTGGGATTGAATTGAGAACAACTATTTAATAAAAAAATCTTATTTTTTATTATAAAGTATTACGCGTATAAAGTAAAATTCATTATGATATTGTACATCGATGTAATGGTTTGTAAGAAGACATTTGTTACGTTATTTCAAGTGACAAGAGAAAGTCGTAAGTTGATTGAGTTTCAATCCAATGTCTATTCAACAGACATGGATACTTAAACAAGGATCGTTCTTCTATGGGATTCTATTTTTTTTATTAAAAAAAATTAATTCAATAACACCCATATATTAGTAAGCAGTCTCTCTTGTACAATCTGTATCATAAAAAAAAAATAATATATGTCATTTTACTTATAATTTATAGAGAATCAATATAGTTTCATAATTGGCTAGTGTGAACACTGGGCAAGTATCCTTTCTTGCTATATTTGTATTTAGTATCGGAGTATAGGTAAGTGAAGTAAACAGCCTTCAGTAATGTACGAAACCATTATTTGGAACACTGGCACTGACAGGACGGCCACAATGTGGCAGGCACACACAAACAGACTCAAGACTCAACTGAGTACAAGTAACTAAATTATTTTAATCAACAAACCTGGTGAGTCCTGTCACCATCAGACTGACAGCAAATACAGACTACCCCTTTCCAAAAGATCAAATTTATAAAAAATAAAAAATTTTTTAAAATATTCTCCAACAGATAAAGAATGGAACGGAACTGACAATGGAGCGGATGTATTTCATTATCTGCTATTGTTTCTGAAAAAAACGTACATAAAAAACTGCATTTTTTTACTCCTCCCACGTCTGTAGCTACAGGTCCCCTCAACCGGGAATTCCCCGCTGTAAACTTTCATTCCCTTCATCAATTCTTGACAGGGCGGAGCAAGCTTCGAAGGCTTCGTTAAACTTCCAACGGCGGGTGTCAAATTAGGTTCTGAACCAATTAACCGTAGATCAATCCATCTATCTCCAATAATAGGAGAGTTTTATTCACGTTGGTCCCATATATCGTTCCTAAAGTTGATTTACTTTGAACATCGAACTATTAAGAGGCAATTTTTAACAAATATATTTTTCATGATTTAATACAAAGTTATTTGAATATGATTACTCTGAATAATTGTAGACCAAGCTTCCATTTTCAATAGTGCTGGTAAAAGGATTTGAGCTTCTTATTTCGTTTCAAGTACATACAATCTTTATTACTAATAATAAAAATAAAAATATGATTATTTGTTTTGAGGGCGGCTGGGGGTTCCATAACCCTATTCTCCTTTTAATAAAAAGTGAAGCCAAAAAAGACACGCCCACGGTGAAGTTAATAGAAATGACCCTTATTCTAATCTAAACTGAAAGGCAGCTTGGCTCTTTTTCTGCCCATTCCTTTCTACCCTACCTCTGAAAGGCACGTAAGTACCGCCTTTTTGGCTTCACTTTTTCTACCAGCTTACCCCCTCCATTATACTCCTTCATCCAAGAGGGCAACCGCAGTTGAAAAAAAAATGAAATGAAAATAAAAATAAATAAGAAACGAATATAAAAGAGACAAAAACTACACATTCTATTGAGAAAGTCCACATATAGCTTTGAGATTTTGGAGTAAATAAACAAATAACAGTTTAAGATCCAATGGCGAAATTATTCTCACATAATTTTATACAAACAGTTAGGGCTAATATTGTTCGATTTTAAATTCTTTCCTTTAAGTACATGGGACAATATATTCCGTTCTATCATAAGCTGAATGTGGTTCCAAGGTATATTTGTGTAAACCGACATTAAGAGGGCACATTGCTTATTTCTGATAAAGTTTCAACTGGGCAATCAGATAAGACAAAGGATCTTTTAGTAGCTTTTTTTTTCGAGTTCGAACTCTCTAAAACAGAAATAATAAGTGAATTAGTAGTGCAATACTGTGAAAAAAAAAGTAATTCGTATTGTGTCTTACCTTTTACTACCTTTGGTATTTTAGGGTTATCTGTTATGTTTAATGTCATATATGAGCTATCCATTCTAAAAAGGAGCTATTTTAAGTCCGGTGGTGAGGGGCCCCCTCGTGTTTTTTGGTAGCTCTGTGGAGAACCCGCTTTCAAGAAAATCTCACCGTACCACGGATTGTAGGTCGACTCCCTCAGAAACGAAAGAACTTTACCCCTGTCAAATTCTCTGTAGTCCATGAAGATCTCCCTAATTCTAATTTTAGTACTTTCTGGATTATTAAATAATATCGGGTCAAACAATCCGAAACTCTTCAAAAGTTTCTCAAGTTCCTTTAACCAATTATATTTCGAACTCTACCGGTTGTTTCTA
>NW_027112173.1:940387-940905 GCF_000696795.3 Halyomorpha halys | reverse complement strand
GAAAGGCAGCTTGGCTCTTTTTCTGCCCATTCCTTTCTACCCTACCTCTGAAAGGCACGTAAGTACCGCCTTTTTGGCTTCACTTTTTCTACCAGTTTACCCCCTCCATTATACCCCTTCATCCAAGAGGGCAACCGCAGTTATTTAATAAATAAACAATACTAAGCGGTGTTGTTCCTATTGTTCCAAGTAAGAAAAAAAATAAGAAACGAATATAAAAGAGACAGAAACTACACATTCTATTGAGAAAGTCCACATATAGCTTTGAGATTTATGAGTAAATAAACAAATAACAGTTTAAGATCCAATGGCGAAATTATGCTCACATGATTTTATACAAACAGTTAGGGCTTATATTGTTCGGTTTTGAAATTCTTTCCTTTAGGTACATGGGACAATATATTCCGTTCTATCATAAGCTGCATGTGGTTCCAAGGTATATTTGTGTAAACCGATATTAAGAGGGCACATTGCTTATTTCTGATAAAGTTTCAACTGGGCAATCAAATAACATAAAG
>NW_027112173.1:939513-940035 GCF_000696795.3 Halyomorpha halys | reverse complement strand
GAACAATTTCTAGTTACATCACTCATTTAAATGAATGAATCATAAAATATAGATTTCTCGATTTGTAAAAAAAAAAAAATTGTTTTTGAAAAACTGTATATCGAAAAAAATTGAACAAAAATGCTACCATGGCTTTAATTAATAAGATTTAAAAAAACATTTCAATCACATTTTCTGTAATGTAATACATCAGGTAGTTTTTAATGATTTTTGAAAGAAAAATTCTGAATCAAGGACAAAAATTCATATTTTGTTTCCTCAGCTTTTTCTATACTTTTAGTGTATCAAAAAAGTACTAACAACGAAAAGTACCCAATTCAAAGCCGACCGTCATGGTAATCTGTCCACCTTTTTTCTTAATTATAGAGAAGATAGCCAGGGTTGCGGTCAGATGAGAAACAGAAATTGTTAACAACTATTTATTTTCCTACGTTTCGCCCCATCAGGACTGTTCAAGTTTTAGTGACTTTTACTTGTGTAATATGATATTTGTTCTTAATATCACTGCTTCTGTTGCTATAG
>NW_027112173.1:936385-939451 GCF_000696795.3 Halyomorpha halys | reverse complement strand
ACCTTTCAGGTAGAATAAACTTGCTGAAATTCGAGCCTTTGTAGACCTCTTTACGATCAATATATACCTTTTTTCCAGTACTAATATATTTTTTCCTATCGAACAATTTCTAGTTACATCACTCATTTAAATGAATGAATCATAGATTTCTTGTTATGTAGGCAAAAAATTGTTTTTTAAAAACTGTATATCGACAAAAATTGAACAAAAGTGCTACCATGGCTTTAATTAATAAGATTTAAAAAAAAAAATGTAATCACATTTTCCGTAATTTAATACATAATAGTTTAATATAATAATAGTTTTTTTATGATTTTTAAAAGAAAAACTCGGAATCAAGGTCAAAAATTCATATTGTTTCCTCAGCTTTTTCTATACTTTTAGTATATCAAAAAAAGTACTAACAACGAAAAGTATCCAATTCAAATCCGACCTTCATGGTAATCTCTCCATCTATTACCTATTTTTTCTTAATTGTGGAGAAAATAATCAGGGTTGCGGTCAAAAGAGAAACATAAATAGTTAACAACCATTCATTTTCCAATGTTTCGCCCCATCAGGGCTGTTCAAGTTGAGCTTCATCAAGCTTTAGTGACTTTTACTTATGTAATATGATATTTGTTCTTAATATCACTGCTTCTGTATAGCCACACAAAAGAACTATTATATTTATTTACCTATATATGGTGATCAAAACTAAAATTAAGGTATTACGATCGTGTAAAATTATGAATATTTTCGAAAATAAACGTTTTGGAGTTAATAACCGTCTGTTTATAATATAGTCTGAATAACCGTTAGTAATAGTTTGTTTGTGTGAACAGCCTAGCTCAATAACAACACATTTAAAGAAATTAAAATTACATATTTAAGGTTGGAATAACCTAGATGTTGATCGCCCTGAATAAAAATCTAATCTAAAATCTAAGGTTGGAATATAGGCTGGGACGTGAGAGCAATTTTTTCGATAAGATCTACTGACCAGAAGTGTCACTTTATAGAATCGGTTTTTCACATTTTTTTTTCCAAATTTCTCCAAACCAATGCTGATAATTTGATTAGAATTATCATTAATCAATGAGCAATTAACTGTTCTTAAATACTAAATAAACCTTATCATCATTTAAATAGTCTATTTCTCAAAAAACCTTCCTCCAAAGTACTTTGAATTTTTTTTTATTTAAAAAAAAACATAGCCAGTTCTTTTAGTTACCAATACAAAACAATGTGTAAATATTAAAGACTTTTATGTATAATAATTACATGTATAAGGTAAAAAAAAGGAAAAATCAAGACCATCAGATCTTTCCCGATTGCATGACGACTTCTTTATCCATTGTAAAACTGTTAAAATTTATAATTATCATTACTTCTTTAAAAAAAACCTAAAGTACGAATTTTTATAGCATATTATTAAAAATCATAATTTTCACCTTCTCTGACCGTCATATTATTTTTTTCGAAACAACAAAATTATTGTAAATTTCAACATGAGATTACTAATTTACACAAAGTATGGGAACGTAAGTAGGTTAGTAAGTAAAAATTGTGTAATACGCGTACCACAGTTGAAGATTCTTTGATTTATTTACGGTGAATAAATATAAATAAATAAACAAGTAAAGAAATAAATGCAATTCATTGGGCGTATAATTTTATACAAACAGTTGCAGAATATGTGTTAACCTGATCCCACTAACCCACCTGTATCGCTATGAATTTAAATCTAAGATATCGTTCAAATTTCTCCGTCAAAAAACCCCAAAGCGCGGAGACTAATTATGAGTTGCCAATGTAGTCTCAAGTGGATTAGATCATTCATCTTGCCAAACAAGATTTGTCAAAAAAGGATTGCCTTTTTTTAGTGCTATGATCTCCTCTTGTGACATGTCGTACGTCGACTAACCTACTCGCTATGTGGTATGATAAATGGTTTCACCAAATCTTGTTAGATTGCTTTCTGTTACACTGTAGACGAGAGTCAACTCCTGTGGGCTCTGGAGCCGACCTGGGGTCTATCCAGCCTCTTTAATTGGGTAAAAAACTGGCGGTCGAGAGTGATTCTGACAAAATCACCTCCTTGCACAACCGTTGGTCTAGTAACAGTACTTCTTTACAAAGCACTGAATCTCTGACCCTTTCATGGTTTGTAGCGGTACAGATTTGAATTTTTTTAAACAAGTTATTATATTTTCTTAGATAATGAGTTTAAGGATGGTACCAAGACCATCTGAGGCCCATGACATATTTTTAGGCCCCAGGAATCAATCTCAAGATTAGAAATAATCAAAATAATAAACAATAAATAAAAATAATGTTTTCTCGCCTATCGTCATTACATTTGGTAAGGTTGATATGTTGCGACAGTAGACGGTCAAGAGGTATACACATGGCAGGTAACGCGATTATTAGTCCACTGACATTACTTGTACCATCAATTATCACATCGAGACTAGTTCTTCAATACTGTCCAGACGATAAACTGTCGGGACAGTGAATGCTATCATAACTGTATCTATCAAACAGTTAAACCATGGTAGTGGCTGCGACTCTTATCGCAATAACTGAAACTGCACGATTGTTCACTGTCGAAGAGCATAGATGTGATAGTTAACGTAACAGTTGCTTCATTGTACCACGTGTACCATGAACTATCACGGCAGAGCTGATGTAACAGAACATTCATACTGCTACTGTTATAACGATTCTCCCAAAACGGGTAAAGTGGCGGGAATTTGTTGCGTATAACGGGTATTTTTTGGTCGAGTGAGTCGGCAGTACTTGAAAAGCACACATCATATAGTAAAAGGACTTACCATTTAGGCAAAAGACGTAATGATTTTTTTTAATAATTTATTTATTGATATTTACAACTGTATCCATATATACACATCAAGTAAATTTGCTGTAAGTGATATTATGACATGATAAAACATGTGGAGCATCTACCCGTTGATAGAACTCCAAAAACATTTCTAAAGGAGAAGATCTCGAGGCCATCTTCTTTTCAGACGCCTAGGAGGATTATTAGGTAGTGAAGGAGAAGCCAGGTTAGAAACGAGTTGG
>NW_027112173.1:929902-935797 GCF_000696795.3 Halyomorpha halys | reverse complement strand
AACATTAAAATATTTAATTATACTAAAATCACTACATATATAAAACATAAATAAAATTTTGTTTTCAATAAATAATTTTCAGTAAATCATTTGAATTTAAATTAAGATTTATAAAATGTTTCGTTGATTTTTGAACACAAAAAAAAGTAAATAACACATAGTTATTTATTTAAAATTATAATTAGTATCAAGTAATCATAATATCTTAACTTACATATTAATGATACCTCGTTATATCATACTACGTTTCAGTTACTATTTAACCATCCGTTCTAATATTACTAGACAGATTATTAGTCTCATACGCAATAAACTAGACACACAATATGAAGTAAGTAGTTAAATTTTATTACAGAGCTGGATACTGCCTGAGCTAGGCGAGATAGCATATTGAATTATTCCCGAGCTGAGCTTCTCCTCACTTACAGTTTTCTCACGTTTCTGCAGAGGAATCGATTCTCCATACCGTCTTCACTTCTTGAAGATAATTAATAGATAATCTAAGTCTGAAAATGAGACAGTCCTATAGGATAATAAAGATTTTTTTAAATCACTGGAATGATTATTTTTTGGTTTAACATGTTTTGATGTATATACACAAGTTTAGACAAAGTAATTATAGCTTATTAAATTGATTTGAATGATTGGCTAACATAAAATTAGATCTACTTTCGCAGTTTGCTGGGCTGCACCACGGTTAAAGATTGTACCCTTTTAAAATTAAATAGTACCCTCTCTTTTCCCCCTAATTGTAAATACATTTTTAAACGAAAAACAAAGTTTGTAAATAAAGTCTGAATAAAAAAAAAAATGACGATTATAGGCAGTAACCTATAATATATATTAAACTATAACACCTTCCTCTTCTACACACATCTATATCGTCGTCGTAAAAAGGGTGAATTCAACAAACAGAATATTTTTAGATTTTCACCTTTTTAATGCAATGCGCATTCATACTAAATTAGTCTGACTGTAAGAATACTAAAGGTTTCTCAAAATACAAACATTTCTTATAAAAAAATAATTTTCCATACTAAAGGTTCTTCGTTTCACTATGTTAGCGACATGCACACAAAGACATCGTGGTCTGTGCTTAGATAGTGAACAAAGCAGGGACGTGACGGCCGTTTGGGTTGGGGCGCAGATCCCAGTGCGCTCTGTTCGGAACGTTGTGGGTTCGATTCCCACCTGAGGCTGTTAGTATTCATTTTTCGGCGGTCCCAAAGAATGCAACTTGACACTCCCTCCTTGATTAGTACGCGACGGCAACTCAGGTAGTCGTCAGGGATTGACAAAAAGGACGAATAAATGAATAAACGAAGTGTTTTGATAAAATTGAATGAACATTTTTATTTTCTGTGGTTATTGTTGTTTTTGTATTATGATTATGTATGGTATTCAAAATAAATACTTTTAATAACCAAACAATATCATTTCATCCTTTCATTAAAACAGTTAAGGGATTAAATCAAATCACTTACTTCCTTTAGGCAAATTACCCAAAATAGTTCTTTTGTTTTTTTTCTTTTTAGAATGAATTGGACAAAAGAGTAACTTGGAATCCTCCCACAAGACTAAAAAGAAATGAAACTGCACGTCGATTCCGACTATTTCAGCACTTACTCGACAAACGGTCCAAACTTCTAATCCTTTACAAAAGACTAATTTTAATGACTATTATAAAGTCTATCTGGGCCTACAGAGTTGAGCTTTGGGGGTCCACTAAACATTCGAATATCTTTCGTGTCCAAACCTTACATCCGAAATCCTCAATTCTTCTTACTTTGTCACCAATAAAATCATCCATAAAGATCTTAATCTTCTATATGAAACCGATCTAGCCCAAACCAGGTATAGAAGATCCATCCATTATAGACTCCTTAACGTCCCAAACCCACAAGTTTCTCATCTTGCTTCTTCTTCTATTCCTGACAATCCTCCGAGGTGCCTGAAAAGAAGATGGCCTAATGACTTTCTAATGTAGAAATGTTATTATAGTGCTGCCAATGGGTAGTTTCTCTACAAGCCTGTATCATACTATTATGATTTTACATCAAATTTACTATGTGCATTTTTATGTAAATACAGTAAAAATGGCAATAAATAAGAAATAAAATGAAAATGAATTGATAATCTACCATAGAATGGAAGCACAACTTTATACGAATGCCAACTATGAATAAATTGTAAAAAACGGAGATTAGATAAAATCACAAAGGTAGATGATCAATTCTCAGAAGATTCTAAAATAACATGTCTATGAGGTGATGTTTCTAAAAAAAAGTTATTTAAATAAAATTAGTTCTTTTAGTGAAAAGATGGGCCTGTGAAAAAATTAAGGTATTTTTAGTGCCACAAATCAACGTGTTTTAATAAAAATGAATGAACATTATTATTTATTAATTCCATTAACTAACAATTGTGAAAATTCCACGCAAAATGACCTTTTTGTTTTTATAAATATCAGCTTAAGTACCTATTTATTTTGTTCATTAGATACGAATTAATAACTTGTGTTTCAATGAATATTGTTATATTTAATAATGCATGGTTTACTAAATAGATAATTTTGATTTCTAAATAATATTTTTTCACCTCTTCACTAAAAAAGAGATTCGATAAAATAGCTTATTTTCTTCAGACAAATCACCCCATTGAGTGATTATTTTTACATCTTCCCTTTTTTAAACATATGCCTTATGGATTTGATCAAATCTCCATTTTCCCCTTCTCCAATGCGACATATTTAGACTCATTATGAAGGATTCTTCTAAGGCTTACGAATACATTGACCCACTTTTAGAGAATAGAGCCAGAATCAGGATCCTTGAGGACATAAGAATGGCTGAAAAGGCGTGGATAATACTGCTTTATATCTGTAATCTCTCTACATCAAATAATGCTAGGGAAGAGATGACATTAGTTTAGGTTCCCTCTTATATATCACATTCCCTTTTGAGTATTAATATTTATAAGACGGTATTTTGGCAGTGAGGATGTAGAAGAGAGAAAAATATTTTTGGTTTCTCCATTACACGCTATGATAATCAATTTATTATTTAATATAACATAAATACGTGGAGAAGATAATCGGGACATAAGGGTAGATATTAATCTACAGTCTACAATCAACACCTCATTATAATATAAATGCATTTTTCTTTTTCTCTTTTTATTATTAGTTTAGTTTTATTCTTCATTATAACTAAATTTCATAATATAGTTTTCTTTTTATGTCTAATTTATATTACATCTATTTTTAAATTAATTAAACTATATTTTTTCTTCTCTTTGTATGTTTCAAGATCTCTATTCTTCTCTCATTCGTCTCTTATTTCTCTTTTCTATTGGTGCTCCATCCCAAATAATTATACAAGTTTTATATAAATAAATACAAAGTGTCTCTAAATTAGGTAGCGAGGAGGCGAAGATTGAAATCATACTTAATACACTTTAGTTATTATAAATTTATATATTATTTTTACCAATGGTAAAATTTAAAAATCTATTCCAGGAGCCCTTGACTTACAGGGTTTGTGTGTATGGTAGGTTTTTAGTGAAATCGTTTGTTTAACGATTTCATTGTTGATTGTACGTATGAAGTTTGTAAGTCTTTGCATAAGTTCTTGTTACTGACGTAGAGGAATGGTGGAGGTGATAAGTTTTCTTACTTTTGATTGAAAATGTTGCAGTTTCGGTAAGTTACTTTTTTGGTACATCCCTATATTTTTTGCATTATAAGTTCAATCGGTGTCAGAAAGTAAATATAAATCTTTTCCAAGAGTGGTAATATTGATCATTTATTTAAAAGTTGAAGTAATAATTTAATTTCAAAGTTAAGTTAGTTTTTGTTATTTCGAGGTAGGTTGTCTTGGTAAGTCGGTTGTTCATCGGCAGTGTAATGTATTTTACTATGTCTGTCTAAGTTGAAGTTTGTTAGTTATGAAAAATAGGAGAGCATATAAGTACGCACTGATTTTTCGATGTTACTTGTCATTTTCTATTTGTTACACCACTGAAGAATCAGAGCTGCGTTTGCAATTATTACGAGGCAGGATTCCAGGCACAGTTGCTGGATCATCATTTCTGATTAAAACGGCTGTTTCGTCAGCATATTCGGCTGTGAAAATATGCTCCATTCTCGGCCGTTCAGAGGTGTGTATAATAGAGGCGCCAGAAAAGAGCCCTGCAAAACACAAGCTTCTCCTTAAAATATAAGGGCAAACACTGTAGGATTAGATAATAGGTGCTGGGAAGAAGTGTTTTCGGTTTGTAAAGGAGTTCTGCATGCCAAACTATATGAAATGCTACACATAAAGAAAGGCACCTGTTTTATTAGATTTCTATTCGAAAGCAGAAGTTATGTAGTCGATGACTCCAAGAATTTGGTGGCTTGTAGAATGAAGATGGTGGACGGTGATTAGGGAGAGTTCTCTCTATAAAAAGTAATATCCTGTTATATAGTAATTTTTCTTAGAGTTTAAGTACAAGGACTACAAAACAAAATTTTCGGTAAATATCGCAATATTTTTACTGCTAACACCCAGCTCTTCCAAAAAGATTAGTATTTTGTTTGGAATTGTTCTTCGAGGTCCAAACCAGTAACCTCTCAGAGTCTACTCTCTGTCTTTGAAGGTCCGAAGAATTTTCTTTTTAGGAAAAGGATGCATTTCTTGAAGTATAAAAGAGATTAAAATTAAGTATTGAAATATCATTTTTATTAAGTTGTTTCTTAGATTATTAGATTACATAAATTACTGATACAAACGGATAATTGAGAGCGTAATCTCCAAAGAGTTAAAAATTTAGATTAACTCCTAGTCTTCTGCTCCTAAAATGACATAATTTTATATTATTTTTTAGTAATAATTATTTCTCTTTATTGGTAGTGTATAAGCTTACGGCATAAGAATTCCCACAGCTCCTATATTCGCTCATTGCCTGCTTCATCAAGAACAAAAGTCTCCCCCTAAAAATTCAAAAGAACTTTTAATTCCAATACAGTTTCAATGACGTGGGGTGTGCCTTATGGGGCCGTACTTTCGCCAGTGTTGTTCTCGATTGATACAGCTGATGTAATAGGTGACAACAACAAAGCTGCTACGATAGCTGCCCACGCGAATGATATCGCCATCTACAGAAGCTGTGTTAACTCCACACATGCACTAAAACAAGCCAGAAAAATATATGAAGAGATCATTCAATGGCTGAAAGATAGTATATATACCCATAGTATATTTGGGTATAAAACTGGAACAAGATCTAAAGTTTTGTACCCATCCATATAAAAAACAGTTAGACCGACACCATTTCCTGACATCATCGGCCCTTTCACTCCGGTTTAAACTTCAAATCTACAAGAGCATACTCCGTCCAGCGCTCCTCAACGGCGCCCCTTGTTTATCCACCTCACCGATGGTACAAAGCGCCATGTACAAAAGTTTCAAAATTCGATGCTAGCGAAGATCATCCAGATTACGACATGAAAGGAGAAACTGCCGACTCTTTACAAATTACTGGATGACCAACGGTGGCGTCTTCATCAGGAGGAGGCATATTAAATTCTTGGACTCGTTGAACCGTCAGCCCAACCCTCTATTCCAGACATTGCAACCTGCAACTCCAACAGAGCGATATCAACAAGCAACATTACAGCCACTTAAGTAATATTAATATGTACATATTGTAAATAGTCATAGATTTAGGCCTAGATTTTAAGTTCATTAACTCCTACTAGTGATATGCCTCAATACCATTAAATATCACTCAAAAATTGAGTTAAACTATGCCAAACACTCAAGCATTACGTTCCTGTTTTAAAATCAAACCAAGTTTCAGATAAAAACAAAGCCCCACTTAACAGGCTCTGTATACCAGCGGAACATCCCTTCC
>NW_027112173.1:925428-929852 GCF_000696795.3 Halyomorpha halys | reverse complement strand
GCGTGCCTTATGGGGCCGTACTTTCGCCAGTGTTATTCTCAATTTATGCGGCTGATGTAATAGGTGACAACAACAAAGCTGCTACGATAGCTGCCTACGCGAATGATATCGCCATCTTCAGAAGCTGTGTTAATCCCACGCATGCACTAAAACAAGCCATAAAAATTTATTAATATTTCATTCAATGGCTTAATTATCTCAATATCTTTGTAAACCCAGCGAAAATGGACTGCGTAGCAAAAAAGAGAATATAACTTCCGTGAAGGTTCCAAGTGGCAAACTCTATAATGTCCCCATCGAATGTCATGGTCTATTTGGGTATAAAACTGGATCGACATCTAACGTTTTGTATCCATCCATAACAAAAAAAACAAAAACAGTCAGAAAGAATTCCTACCGCCTTGGACGGTTTCCTGACATCATCGACCCTTTTACTCCGGTTAAAACTTCAAATCTGCAAGAGCATACTCCGTCCAGCGCTCCTCAACGGCGCCCCTTGTTTATCCACCTCACCGATGGTACAAAGCGCCATGTACAAAAGTTTCAAAATTGGATGCTGCAGAAAATCGTCCGGACTACGACATGAAAGGAGAAACTGCCGACTCTTCACAAATTAGTGGATGACCCAACGGTGGTGGACTTCATCGGGAGGAGGAATATTAAATTCTAGTACAAGAGCCCAAGAGAAGAAAAAAGGCAGTTATCTCACCCCAATTTTTGATTACTGTAATGAAAACTATGTATAATTACTAGTCAAAATTCATGAGTCTGCAAGTATAGGTAGGGGGAATAAAAAATGGCGGCTTTTTCAGAGCAATAAAAAAAAACTAATTTTTCATTCGGAGCTATATATCTCAAAAAGTAGGAACAACACAAGAAAACCTAAGAGAACGTCATTTAAAGAAGAGCAAATTTGCTAAAATATGAGCCCTAATAGAATTATTTACATTCCAGTTTTCGAGATATAGCTTTTTAAAAAGCAACATTTCATTAAAATGTTGTATGGGACGTACTGAAAGAACAGTAGTTAATGAATTTATTTTGAAAAATATATATCTCAAAAACCATTTGACGTACAGATGTCTATTAGCACTAAAATTAAAGCTAGTTTAATGAGCTATAAAGTATTTTATGACGTTTATCTTCGTAGGAGTAATAGTTTATATGGAATTTGTTAAAATAAATTGTTTTATAGTTGTTCGGACAAATTTTCATTTCCCAAATTTATATTCATATGTTAATATCATAAAAATGATTACCTCTACGAAGATAAGTGTCATAAGCTACTTTATAGTAAATTAAATTTCCTTTATTTTAAGTGTTTGTATATGTGTGTCTTATGAATGCAGAGATATATTTTTTCAAAAATCCAACAATATACGAACAACTATAAATTAACATTTTGTGAGTTTATTTTGTCATATATCATAAAAACTACTACTCCTACAAAGATAAACATAATTAATTATTTTGTAGTAAATTTAACTTGCTTTAATTTGAGCGCTGGCAAAGATCAGTACGTCCAATGGTTTCTAAAATGAAGTTTTTCATAAATCTAACTATAAATCAATTTATTTTAGCAAATATTATGAAAACTACTGTTCCTACGAAGGTAAAGGTCATAAACTTATTTATAGTCCATTGAACTAGCTTCAATTTGAGTGCTAATAGACATCTGTAATAAATTAGCTAACTACTAATCTTTCAGAAATTTTGCTTTTTAAAAAGCCATATCTCGATAACTATTGGACGTAAATAGCTCTTTTAGGGCTAATATTTCAGAAAATTTACTCTTCTTTAAATAATGTTCTCTTAGATTTTCTAGTGTTGTTGGTAGTTTTTAAGATATAGAGCTCCGAATGAAAAATTAATGTTTTTTTAAGGTTTTGAAATAGCCGTCATTTTTATTCCTCCTACCTATACTTGTCAGACTCATGAATTGTGACTAGTAATTATACCTAGTTTTCATTAAAGTAATAAAAAATTGGGGTGCGATAACTTCCTTTTTTTCTTCCCGGCTCTTGTACTATTTGACTCGTTGAAACGTAAGCCTAACTCTCTATTCCGGACGTTGCAACCAGCGCCCCCACCATAGCGGTGGCAGCAGGCAGCATTACAGCCACTTAAGTAATATTAATATGCACATATTATAAATAGTCATAGATTTAGGCCTAGTTTTTAAGTTCATTAACTCATGCTAGTGGTATGCCCCAATACCATTAAATATCACATAGGTTAACTCAAATTGAGTTAAAATTTGTCAAACACACAAGCATTACGTTCCTGTTTTAAAATCAAACCAAGTTTCAGATAAAAACAAAGCCCCACTTAACAGGCTCTGTATACCAGCGGAACATCCCTTCCCGTTCCAATAATCCACTGGCGTTAGCTGCATGATTTGACTACCTTGATAGGACCCTGCAACGAACCTTACAATCCCACAAGGCAGTAGTATGCTAGTATACACTTGTCATTTTGTATTATACATTTGTATGTATGTATTATATAAATTTAATAATAAAGGAGGTTACGAAAAAAAACAAAAAAAACAGGCTCTGTTAAATTCAAAACTATATTTCAAATAGGGGCTATCTAGCCCGAACCAGATATCAATTCTTCCATTATAAACTCCTTAACCACTCAAATCCATTAGTTTCTAACCTTGCTTCCTCTTTCGTGCCGGACAATCCTCCAAGGCGTCTGAAAAGAAGATGGCATTATATTGTAAAAATGTTTTTAGAGTGCTACCAATGGGTAGTTTCTCTACATGTTTTTACCATACTATTATGATATTATTTTAAATTTACTTGATATATTTTATGTAGAGTTGTAAACATAAATAAATTAAATTTAAAAAAAAAAGTAGGGGCTCTGAAAAAAAAAAAAAATCTTTTGTTATTTATGTTAACATTATGAGCACAGAAATACATACAGTAACAGTGCTAAAATAAATTTTAATAGTTGATAATATAATAATAAGGCAAATTTGCTAACTTAAATTAAAAATTATAATTTATTTCTAAATAGTATTTTGGACCAAGAATATATAAATTATATTTTAATGAAGCAAAGCAACGGCAAGTCTTTATCATTTTTTAATATCCATTAATTATTTCGTATTAAATTATAGGTTCTTCATGCATGAAAACTTTTAATATTAAACCTTTTTGCTATCTTGTCTAAAGTCCTTGATTTCGTTATTATTTTTCACAGACATTTTTTAGATATTAGTTTGAAACACTAGACTCTAATCTATATTTATTACTACGCTTAATTAATTTGGTTCGAGATAAGGATGACTACTTTGAAAATTTAAAATGTTATGAAATAAAATATTTTAATATAAGTACTGCACAAAAAATAAATTTTTAACTAATGAAAAATATATAATATATGAATATTTGAACAGACAATATAACTAATGAAGTTAAGCAGTCCTGATGATGGGGAAAAAATCCCAAAACGTTAATGGAAAAGTGATGATATAAATAACGTGAATACGATAATAAAATAAGAACAAATTTTTCATTGGCAAAGACATTTTAATCTCATTAAAAGACAATTTCATTATAAGTAACTACAAAAATCTTCTTATATGAAAACAGGTCCAATACACAAAATGAGTAAATCTAGCAACCGAATAAATCGTTCAGATTATTTGGATTAAGAATAACTTTTTAGTCAACCAATAACAAACATGGTCGAGTGGGAAACGGACGTAAAAAAATAACCTCCCGATTTAAAAAAAAAAATCTTATATCTGGGTTCTGAGATTTCGTTTCTTTAACTGGACTAGGAACACTAAATTTCAAATCGATATACTTCGATACAGTAAAATTGGAGAGGTAATTTACCAGGGTCTGGCGCCGGGTTTCTACAGTACCCGCAAGACGCAAGATTCAGCCCATCTTTAATCCTAAATATCTTTCCCTGTAAGAACGTGACAGTAACATCTCACTTATTTATTTATTCATTGTACCCAAAAAACGAACAGTAATAATGGACCTGAAATTATCAAAGCTGGCCTCCTTTATTCTGCTTATTTATTGGGTCGTTTCATATAAAATTTCAGTGAGTAAGGAAAAAGTTATTTAGAAAAACAACTTTATGAAATCTAAACATTTTTATTCAAAATATTTTCCCCCAATGTATCATCAATTTTTCAATCCTGAACTGAAAAATTCTAGTTTTTGTAAAGAAATGAATTCAGAAAATGCGTTTTTTATCTGAGAACAATTTACAAAAGTTTTACCTTTTAAAAAGTAGTTCTAAAGTTCTGAAAAGATAGAAATCTAATAAAATTGTGACATGATTTCTTATATGAAATTATTAGGTTTAAAGTACATGAATATGGGACTGTGGTCCCGAAACGTTGTACCATGTTTTAATAAAAATTTCATTAAACTGGAAGTCATTAACCTCAA
>NW_027112173.1:921392-925378 GCF_000696795.3 Halyomorpha halys | reverse complement strand
ATTTATTTATTCATTGTACCCAAAAACGAACAATCATAATGGATCTGAAATTATCAAAGCTGGTCTCCTTTATGCTCCTTATTTATTGGGTCGTTTCGTATAAAATTTCAGTGTGTAAGGAAAAAGTTATTTTGAAAAACAACTTTATGAAATCTAAACATTTTTATTCAAAATATTTTCCCCCAATGTATCATCAATTTTTCAATCCTGGTACTGAAAAATTCTGGTTTTTGTAAAGAAATAAATTCAGAAAATGCGTTTTTTATCTGAGAACAATTTACATAATTTTTACCTTTTAAAAAGTAGTTCTGAAGTTGTGAAAAGATAGAATCTCATAAAAATGTGAAATCATGTCACAATTTGTGCATCTTCACTACTCCTTAGCACAGCCATTGGCTGAATGGGATAAATGGCTGTGCTAAGGAGTAGTGAAGATGCACAAAGTGTGACATGATTTTCTATATGAAATTATGAGGTTTAAAGTACATGAATATGGGACTGTGGTCCCGAAACGTTGTACCATGTTTTAATAAAAATTTCATTAAACTGGAAGTCATTAACCTCAAATAATTTTTTTTTATGAATTGACTTACCAGACTTCCTATAGAGATAATCCAGAAAGAAATCTCAAGTTTGGCTATTGAGATGAGTATGGAAGGACTTTGTAACACAGCTCGTTATCTTCTTTAATCCCTGGAGTGAATATAAGGTCTGGCATGGTCGTGTAAGATTACAGGTCTTTTCTAAATAACCAATGCAGGTTGTTTTTTTTGTCAAGTTTTTGATGCATTGTATTAATATAAATGCATTCGATGTGGATATAATGGTTTCACCTCTGGGTAAAAAAGGAAAATTATTCTATATTTTTAATATTCTAATATATGTTATATAGGCGAATTTGTCGATCAAATGAAATAAAAATTTTGAAATGGAAGGGAAAGAAAAAAAGGAATAAATTGAAAAACTTGTATTTAGTGTGTAGACTGGTATTAATTGTAAAAGAAAACTGTGGGAAAAAAAATGTTCTCTTTCTATTTTATTATATCATATAAAAATATATAATTTATATATGTCCGACGGATTGATTAATATGCTGTGTAATGTAGCAACTCGATGTATTTGGACAGCATGAATGAATAAAGCATTTCTTTCTCTTTCCCTACTTTGAACACCACACAATAACTAATAATGTTTTGGAGGAAAATTTGGTTTTAGCATCTCCCTTTCTTCATTTTAGCATCCCAGTCTTTCGTCGGTATTTAACCATTGACTCGATCGATGTATGCTGTCCTACACTTTGCATCACACGTAATTATCCTTTCGAGAAAAGGCTCGTATTTTTGCCTAGTATGCGTTTCACTGCTTGAATTATCAACGCTTCAGCTGGTGCCGCTCATTAAGCTCAAGATGTATGGTACCTGTAGATCAACATTTTTTTGTTTTACCAATGGTGTCGATATACTTGTTGTCAGATTTAAGTGTCCGACATGTTTGGTTCTTTTTTGAATTTGTATAATGTCGTGATCGGGAGTCTCATTTTCTGATGCCCCCCTTGCCGCGACTGCGATGTCTCTAAATTATCTATCGTGGCATGCAAGATAGAACCTGGACTGCCCCTACTACCTTGCTACAGCCGAGGACATGCTGACATGAGGCAGAAACACGTCTTTCTGACACCAGGCAAAGATTCATGGTTTTCACCACGCCCCCTGCACACCTGGACGAGGGAAGCGGCCACAGGACACAGAAGTAACCGCGGCAGCGAGACTTCCAACCCAGTCATCAGATAAGCAATGTCCTAATATATGAGATCATCTCATGTTCTGTTATTGTCTTATATAATCAAAATAATTATTCAATTAACACACTAACACAATCTGCTCTTCCAGAGAATTATTTGGTCTTATAAAATATATAAATGTTCATTAAGGAGCAGGAAGCCTTACAATTTCGACACCCCTTTTCCACACTTATTTAATACAATTTAAAAATACAAGTACGCCACGAGCAGATGTAAGCACTTGTAATCGGTTGTGCTGTAAGTCCTGGAACTGTTTGGTACAAACTTTCTTCCAAAATAACCCTAAATAGTCATGAATTTCTGCTCCTCTGGGGTGAGTTCGTTATAACACCCTTCCCCGAACGCCATAATGCTTCTTGCAGCAATTCGAGAGTTCAAGTGCATAATCATTAAAAAAAAAAAATACTCGAAAATCTCGTGTTCCCATAACATTCGCATTCTAAGTCAATGGCATAACTAAACAACTTGTTGTCTATTAGAATAGAATTATCAAACAATACACGATTAATAACTGCTCATTATAATCCGTAAACATAAACGTAGTAAGCAACAAAATTCCACTAATCCCATTTTGAATTTTTGAAATAACAAAAAACGGATATTTCTTAAGAAATGGCCAAATACGATAAATTTAGGTTACCAAAAATTCTTACCAGAGTAGTTTTAAAAAAAAAAACTCTAAATCGCATTTCATCAAAGGTTATATTCACTCATTTAGAGATAATTGGATTTTTTTTTTTTATTTTCAAATCCTCTTTTTTATATATAATTACGATTACAAATATATGATAATAAATAGTATATATACAGATTACATACTTACTTTGTTTGCCGTATGGCAGTATAAGTTGAGTTACAGGTCAATTGGATTATTTACAAAGCAAAACAAATAACATCTAAATCAAAGTACTACTAGCGAGAATGGAAACCCGTGTTATCCGTATCGTAGCATATGAAACAACAAATACAGTTCAATTACTGAACTATTTATCACTGTACCTCCAAAATTACACTCCTGTGTAAGTTTGTATCAAAAACTATAAAATATTACTAATTTTTATGAAATAAATTTTGTAGTCATAAGGAGTTAGGGATAAGTTTTATACAGATATCAAAAATTAGGTATCCTGAAGATGGAGAAGGAATACATGTAGTCATAGTATCAGGATAGAAAAAAATATTTTTCACCAAAGTAATAAATATTTATACAAAATATTTTATGATGTATTTTAAAATATTTTATGAAATATTTTAAAATATTAAAAGGGTATAAATTAATTAAAAATTATATGTACTTGTTGTGTTTTTATAAAATAAAAACTTAAGGTTCTGAGAATAATTATGAATATTAATTAAATATATCCTTTCTTCGCGACAGAGCTATTAGTGTATGATCGAAGCTTGCTCGAATGGCGAACACCGTCGGTACAGGTATAATTAGAACATAATTATATGTTGATGTAAGTGAGCTAATAAAAATAATTTTTATTAAATTGTAGAGTGAAATATGTCTTTCTCCTTTCTTTAATCATATAGTATCATTAAAATTCTGTTTAAAAAACAGCTATCAAAATGTCAGATATTTTTTTTAGTCCCTCTCGGGGCTTACATTTTAATATGCATTACCAAAACTTTATTTCGGGAATATTATAGACGAAGATATTCAACTTTGTATTCGTTTATTAGAGAATTTTTTACAATTCCTAGATAGAACTGTATAAATTAAAATTAATTATGGATTAGCTAAATTAATTCAGTTATATTTTGCAGTTACACGCACAGGCTTTAAATGCAAAGTAGGCAAGATATAGCCCAAGGCTGGCTGTGCAATGAATTGGCAAACTGTCCTGATTAAATGCAATGAGCCAGCTGAGGGCGCCAGTTTCTGCTTCCCTAAGCAATTTCCCATCCACTCTGCATTTCTTAGTCCACGTAACAACGGTCCAATATACATTTATATTTTTAATACTAAGCTAACATTTTCGAATAATAAATATATACTAATTTACAAGTATATTTGAGCCAAAAAAATGCGATTGTTAGTTCTTCGTTTTCTAAAACGTGATTGTTTTACGATGAAGAACATGTAACAGAGTGGAATTGTAATATGGGAATAAATAAAAGGAAAATTTTTGAATTCAGACTTCTTTATGGACGTTCTACAAATCAAGAAAAAAACAATTAT
>NW_027112173.1:911021-920526 GCF_000696795.3 Halyomorpha halys | reverse complement strand
GAAATTACAATAGCCAACAATTCCGGCAGTCCGAATGAGTGAGCTCCTTAACACAGCTTATTTTTTTAGGCTTTCTGATATCTATTAGATCCGAATTATACTGTTTGAAAATTGTAAATATAATTTTATTTCGTTCTAGGAAAACATGTGTTTCGGTGACTTATAAAGAGTTAAGAGATAAAGGGGTGACTAAAAGATCAAATAAATATGATGCATGGCAGTTGATGCCATTTTTTTATTATGTTTACGGTTAAAACCATTGCGATTAGAAATTAAAAAAAAAAAAGAAAAAATAAATATTAAAGTTATAGAATATCAACAAGAATGAAATAATCTTCTTCTTCTACCTCGGATAAGAATAACAAGCTTGCATATAGATAGCTCATAATCCCCGATTTTGTACCAGCTGGCTGCTTCGATTCCATTTAATTCCTCTCTTGTTGAATGCTTCCTCGACTTCGGCACCTTAAGTGATTCTTGCCTTTCCTCTTGTCCTTCTCCTATCAACTTTCTTTCCATTTGTGATTTTGACCATTCTTTCTACAGCACAGAATCCTAATTATAATATTTTTTACTCCCTGGCTACTTCTAATTGTAGTATTTCTGACTTTATCCCTTTTTATTTTTTCCTCTATCCTCCTCAAGTACCTCATTTCCATCGCTTGGGTTTATCTTTTGTGTTTTTAGGCAGTAGCTCAAGACTCGTTAGCATTCGTAAGAGGAATAACGTAGTCTTTTATAATATTTTTTGTTATTCTTTCTATCTCAGTAAACCAACCGTGAGTGAGTGAAAGTATTTTTCTGTCAATTTAATCCTCCCATTAATTTTTATAGCTATTCATGAAATGAAGTGAAATCATTTTAATTACTGTATGAAAATAGTTCGGGTGGTGCTCAAGAAAGGTATAAAATAGTAAGAGAATTGTTTGATTTCCTATAAGGTACTAATTTATAGTTTTCTCACTACAATCTATTACATACGGTCAACTATAAATCTTCAAATATATTAGTTATTTTTGTAGAAATAATTAAAAAAGAAATAATCAACAATAATTTAATTTAGAAATAAAAATCGATTGACTTTAACCCAAAAAATTTATTTATTTTTTTTTCACAGGCTAAAAGAAGAACTAATAAGAATTCAAACCAGATGGGCCTAAGCTGGTAGCTTCTTGGTACGGAATCTATATATGTCTATATTTATAATCAGCCGATGTTTATTAATTTCCACACTAATAAATTATTAAGTTTTGTATTATAATTTGATATTACAAATTATAGTTATAGTTTGTAATATAAATGTATAATTAATCTGTATTATTGATTATAATTATAATTATAACTTTATAAACTATCAGGTAAAGCCAGCTGAAGTATGTTATTAAGAGCTCTAGTCTGGCATTCAACTGACCAAAGATGTTTTTTCTGCCGAATTTTATCCTGATAATGTTTTTATTAGTAAAATGTTAGTAACACTTTATCGCTGATAGTTTAACCGGTGAATAACGAAATGTCATTAACATTGCTATAACTAAGAAAAATATCAATAGTGTTTTGATGACTACATTTTACGCAGATCAAATGCGAAATATCACCTATTTACATTTTCAATCATAGCGAGAAATAGGGAAGAGTGAAATTCCTGGCTGAGTGCTCCTCTACGCTGAGAGGCACTTAAGAGGAAAGCTAAATAAGACAAGAAGAAGACCTTTGCAACGGATTTATATAAACAAAACCAAATTTTAACATATTTATTGGAAATATCAATGTAAATGACATATCGATATTTACCAGTGTAAACCAAAGGCATCAAAAAGTCAACCCACTATTAGGTATAAGTCTTTTTTTTCTCATTAGAACTAATTATTATATAAAAACAAATTAAAATTCAAAGGCTGGTAAGGTTATGTTTAGGTTAAACTCCTCTTCCTTGGGTGTTTGAGTATATGAGTATGTACTGGAATGTGAAACGGAAATTTTTTTCCTGAGGATATTATATTAGTCGAAACATAGAACATTCTAGAATGAAATCAAATGAAAAATAGTTTATTATTCTGTAACTACGTCCCTTCAGAACAAATATAAGGTTACACGATATATTGGCCAAAAACAGTACGGCTGCACTTAATTACAACAGACATTATAATTGGATATCAGTAATTTTAGATACAGAAGAAAAAAAACAAATAAATAACTATACACATAAAACAAAACAAAAGAAAGTTATAATATTTAATAATAATAAATGATAATTTTCAATATTTATTGCTAAAGTAACCTCAAATTGACGATATCTTCATGAAAGAAAGCATTAAAAGAACAAAAGTAAAAAGAAAACAGCTTTCTAACTCTATAAACTTTTATTCGGCTAAGCTAACAATTATTAACATAAACTTAAATAAAAATAAAACCATCATAAATAAATAAAAGTGTCTTTGAAGATAAAAATAAATCGAATAAAATGAAATGAAAGAATACATATTAATTATTATAAAATAAAATACTGCTGGACGACCTTCGAAGGGTAAGGAGACGGTACAGGTCCTGAAGAGAATATTATCCGCTCCGAAAGGTCAGAGAAGATGTTTTAAAGTCCAATTGTTCACACGTTTGTGAGCCCATGTCTATACTGGCTTTCTAATAATAATTTACGCAGACAGGGTCTAGTCCCAATATTTGACCAACTACACAAAAGTGACTGGGTGGCTGATATTAATTCATAGAATGTTCTTCTATCTCTAGGAACATAATCCCCTATGACTGCTGTTCCTACATTTAAATATTTACAATACCAGGTATAAATAAATCTCTTATAATATGATAAATAAAATTAAACTTCTAACGAAAATATTTTTTTTTTTATTTGTTTATTGATATTTACAACTGTATAAAAAATTCAACAAGTAAATTTGATCATAATGACATAATGATATGATAGAGGATGTAGAGAAACTATCCAGTAGTAGAACTCTAAAAAAAGTTTACAATATAAGGTCACGAGGCCATCTTCTTTTCAGGCGCCACGGAGGATTGCCAGGAATGGAAGAGGAAGCAAGGTTAGAAACTAATGAGTTTGAGTGGTTAGGGACTTTGTAATGGGAGGATTGGGTTTGGGTGGTTAGAGAGTTTCTAAAGAAAATATAAAATAAAAATACAAATGTAATTAAATTGAATCCTATGTCTATTTATAAATTAATTTAAACTGACATGAACATTTATATTATGTATACTGTTATAACATTGGTTCAGTTTGGAGAAGCAAAAGGTGGTTTAACAGAAGGGTTTTAAACGAGGGAAGAGTTGATACATGACTTATGAACTGGGAATGGAGTTCAGTTAAAGTGAGCTCGGGTAAAAATTTATCAAACGCAGCAGTTTGGTGAGGTGAAGGGTAGATGTCAGATAAACGGGACTTGTTAGTACGGAATTGGACTACTGGAATGTGAATTGCAAGTTCTCCAGGATATAGGAGGGGCGCTGAGTACTAATTACTTGGAATAGAAAAGAAGCTAGGAAATACTGGCATTGGAAACATGGTTAGAGCCATTTCTTCTCGCCATAATACTGGGTAATAGTGCGTATCTCTCTTGACACCGAAAACAAATCGTACTGCGCAAATCATAAGACGTTAAGCTATAGTTCGAGTTTACCCAAAGTCCAACGTACACCAGGCCACCGTAGACAAAATGGGGCAAAACAAGAGAGGAAACTAAGAGTTACCGGGATTTTTCGTGGAATTACTTGAGGGTTACAATGGTTCGACGGGAACTGTATGGTTTCCAAAATAGAGTTTGGTCAAAAGTTTTGACTTAGTGTGAAATGGTGATAGAAACATTTTGTTTATTACTGAAAATTGGTGAAATAATTTTAACAAATTTACATTCACCTTGAATAAATTTCAGATGTGATTATTTCATTAGTTACTCAATGCATTAATTTTATATGATTTTTGGATATGGTTCTGACTGGCTAGTTTTAAGAGAAACAGATAAAATTACAACTTGGAAAATAAAGAGTACTAAAGTATTAAGAAAAATATTATATGGTCCTTTTCTACTTCTATGATATAATAAAATGTAACTGCCTTTAATTGTTTAAACAATTCAATGTTACTCTAAAACTTAATCCCATTCTATGACTGGGGCGCTCAACACTTCCATTATATCTTACAATCCGCTCAGAGAATCATCAAGGCACTGGCAAAGAGATTTACTCAGCTAAGCTCTTTATATTTCTCTTTTTTGTGCTATCGTAATTCCGTATTGATAAAGAAGATGGAAGTACTTTTTTTTGTTTTAAAGAAGTATTATTATAATGCAAATAAATAAATCTTATATATAACTGCAATTATCAAAACATTCTATGAATATAATTTCACGATTGTCAAAAAAATCAATAAATGATTTTTTATATAAATATGATAATCTTTTAATTACAGCAGCGAAACCTGTGAATAGTAATGCTCTTGATTTAGACAGAAATGGAAACAAATTTACTGATATCAGGTGGGGTACTCCAAACTGCCTTCTATATCGGGCATGCAACAAGGCTAAAAATACCTGGCCTAGATTAGTTAGAACATCGTCGCCGATTGATCACTCGAATTTCAATTGTTCTTTATAAGGAGGATTGGTAAAGCAGTAATGTTCGGAAATTGCCGAAATAGTTTTATTATATTGTAAGGTTTAACCATTTTCAGGTTTATACAGAGAGCCCACAGTGCCGGGAAACATAGGGCCTTCTAACTCCAATGATCGATAGCAGTAGTAATAGGCCAAGCAGTCAACGGAACATTGTTCAAGATCCGGGGTGAAAAAAGGCTGTTACTTCACGCCAATTTTTAATTATAAACCAGAGTATAATTAGTAGTGAAAATTGACGAGTCTGCCAAGTATAGGTAGGGGGAATATAAATTGGCGGTATCTTTAAAATTACCTACAACACTATAAAACCTAAGAGAACATTGTTTAAAGTATATTTGCTAAAATATGAGCCCTAATAGAGCTATTTACTACGTTCAATAGTTCCCGAGGTATAGATTTTTATGATATAACAGCAATATTTTATGGTATTTGACAAAGTAATTAACAAAAACGTTAATTTCTGGTTGTTCAAAAAATGCTGTCGGATAAAATGTTTGAATTTTGAAAACTATATCTCAGGAATCATTGGACGTATAGAGGTTTTTGAGAACTCAAATTAAAGCTAGTTTAAATTACTATAATATTTATTTTCGTAGGAGTAGAAGTAATTATTAACTTATTATTAACCGTACAAGAACATTGTTAATTATAATTTGAAAATCTTAATTTCAGTATCACAACCTCACATTGATTTATTAAAATTGGCAGGCTTATTATTATTGATTAATAATATTTAAAGTACCGCTACTTACATGAAGGGTTAAGGGAGCTGAATGAATGAGGTAAAGTACTGAATGAAGCTGAATGAAAAGCTGAATGAAGGGGTAAAGTACTTTGCAAGGAAGTACTTACTAGACCAACGTTTATGCAAGGAGGTTATTTGGTCAGAATCATGCTCGAAACCCTGATTTGTACCCAATTTATGAGGCTGGGTGGACCACAGGAGGGCTTCAGAACCTACACGGTTGACTCACAGCTACAGTGTAACAGAAAACAATTTTTTGCCCAGCCGGATTCGAACTTGGATCCTTGGAGTTAGTATAATCGTGCCTAACCACAAGTTACAGCGAGCTCCCTGTTGAATATAACTTTTGTAAATAAGTTGTTAAGAAAATAGTTTGAAGAGCTTCACCTCTAATTCGGAGGGACCCGTATTTTAAACGGCCCATGTTTGTAAAACACTTTAAAATTTACTCTTTTTTTAAAATTTATTTATTGATATTTACAACAATACATCAAGTAAATTTGAGGAAATCATAACAGTATGGTACAAACATGTAGAGAAACTACCCATTGGTAGCACTCTAAAAACATTTTTACAATATAAGGTCTCGAGGCCATCTTCTTTTCAGACACCTCGGAGGATTGTCCGGAATAAAAGAGGAAGCAAGATTAAAAACTAAGTTGTGGTTAGGGAGTTTGTAATGGAAGGATTGATAACTGGTTCGGGCTAGATCGGTTACAAATGGAACATTAATGTCTTTGTGGATGATTTTATTTGTGGCAAAGTAGGGAGCATTTAGGACTTTACGAATGATTTTGGATTGTAATGATTGGATACGAGAGGAATTCGAAGGTTTAGAGGAGCTCCAAAGCTCAACGCCTTAAGTCCAGATAGGCCTTATAATTGTCATGTAAATAAGTCTTTTGTAATGAATTGGAAGTTTGGACCGTTTGTCTAGTAAGTGCTGTAATAGTCGAAATCGACGTGCAGTTTCCTGTCTTTTCAGTCTTGTGTGAGGATTCCGGGTTAGTCGTTTGTCCAGATGTAGTCCAAGGTAGCGGATCTGTTCAACAGGGCTAAGGGCAACATTATTGAAGTATACTGTCGGACAGTCAGTAGGTTTAAGATGTAGGGTAAAGGTAATTTGATGGGATTTGTTGGAATTTATTTTAATCCTCCAATTACGACACCATTCTTCGGGGCTGTGATATAGGATTGAAGAGTTTTGGATACAATTAAAGGGTTATTATTAACAACGAGAACACATGTGTCATCGGCATACATAATGAGAATAGTGTTAGGATTGGTTGGGATGTCTGCTGTATAGATTGTGTAGAGGATGGGACCAAAAAATCTACTCTTTAAAATGGTACTTCCATCAAAATATTTTATTCAGAGTATATTACATGAACTAACCTGCGATTGAGGCAAAAGTAGTATAAGTCAATATTTAAAACAATACCACAGCTTCTAAAATATATAACTTATTTCGGGTATTTTTTGTGACTTTATTTATATGTGCTAATTTTATTTAATATGACACACCACAATTCAAGCTACCCGTAAGGATACTAAGACTGGCAATAATAATTGTATATCCATGAGGGAGATGAATTCCTAAAGTATTAACAAAGAAACATAAAATAAATAGATCCCATACGAAGTTGTCAGATGAAAGTATGGAGATTACTAACACGTTTCATAATAAATTACGATCGTCCAGTCTACACGTGTAGTTGAGCTTAATAAAAAAGACAAATTTAATAAATATAAAGATTGAGATGAAACTTGGCGTTGGACTAGTGAGAATTAGCTTTTTAACTTCATAGCACGCTCCAAGAAGCATGATTCCCAGTTAATTGTTCCCATTACACGTTCTCTTTTTATGAGTTGGAACTAATTCAAGTATAAGTTTTTTTTTATAGCCCGAGAATTTTCCTCTGTTCAAACGGTCTACCCTTTTAATAAAGGGACACGTGTTTTATAAATATAATAACTCTCTGACAATTTTAAATTTATCAAATATATAAAAAACAATGAAAAAATTGTCAGATTACTTTGTCACACTTGTAATTATCAATAATATAAGTTGTTAAAATAATATCAAGATTTTGATGTTATATACCGTGGTAACTAATCGCCTGTATTTACAACTTGTATTAGATTACATTGCATAAAGTACCACCATTGGGTGGTTCCTTCCTAAGATATATCATATATCAAGTGTTTGAAACATTCCTCATATTTACTTATTGCAGTTTTACGTACAATTGTAATTTTTTTTTTATTTATGTATTTAATGTGATTTAAAACTGAAACATCATAACCGACGTTTAAACTTGATGTCTTAAGTTGCTAAGCAATATCCCAAGAGTATTTTGAAACAATTTTAGTACAAAATACTGAAAAATAAGTTTATTATATTATTTAACATTCTTAAAACATTATGTTTTCCTAGTAGCAGTGTAGCAGATGACGGCAACACATTAGAACCACTCGGTAAGCTACCTCTACTACTCCCCAGCTTACTCGTTTTGTATTTCATTTTTTACTTTCGAGTCAATATTTTTAACCCAAAAATGTAACAAAAAGTATTTAAATTGGAATATCCTTTTATTTGCTTTCTGCATTAGTGTCACTGAATATGTCTGAGGTCAACGAAGATATTTTATTTTAAAATAAAAGGAAATAATTGAATTATCAAAAAAAAAAAAAAATAATAATAATACAGTAGAGAAATAACGCTTTCTAATAATCCTCTACACGATCTAAAAGTTGGGATATTATTACTTATCTTCTTAAACATACTAATCGACTGTTAGTGACATTGTCTATAAATAATGGTATAGTGGTTGTATTATTATTTTATGGGCAACAGACCATGGGGGCCTAAGTCCTAAGAAACGCGCGATGTATTTCCGAATGCATCGCGTGATTCTTGACGTGGATTTTTCGTAGGGTGGATTCGTCACTCCTAACGATGCGAAGGCTGTGAGTGAGATTTGTATAACCTTATGCTTGTAAAAATCTCGGATGGGGCCGGGCTCGAACTCGCAGCCTCAGGGTTGGTAGAAAGGCGCCACGTTGCTACCGCTGCCCCCTTATTATGAAGTAGTATACCCGCCAATAAATTATATGGCTCTTTGCAATTATATTTAGCCCAATGTAACTATGAATGTAACCATACATGAAGCCTCTTGTATCATTTCGTGTAAGCTAAAGATCGATCATAAAACAGTTTTAAACCATTTTCACAAAGCTTGGTTAAAAAAAAAAGTTTGATGTTTGGGTGCCAGACCAATTAACACCAAAAACATGTTAGATCGAATTCTATCTGCGAAACTTTGGCTGATCGGAATGAAATCGACCCATATCTTAAACGGATGGTGACTGGGGACGAGAAAATCACATACGACAACATTGTGCGAAAACGATCGTGGTCAAAGCGTGGTGAAGCAGCTCAAGTGTATGGACTGGAAAGGAATTATTTACTATGAGTTGCTTCCATTTGGCCAAACACCTAATTCGGATCTTTATTGTCAACAACTGGACCGTTTGAAGCTAGCATCTGACTAGAAACGGCTAGAATTGGCCAACAAAATAGATTTCATACTCTATCAATACAACGACAGACCACACACATTTATAGTGACTCGTCTGAAACTCCGGGTTCTTGGTTAACAAGTTTTGATGCATCCACCATGTAGTCCGGACCTGACACCAAGCGATTATCATCTTTTTCTTGCATTGCAAAACTTTCTTGGTGAAGAAGTTGGCATCAAGAGAAGACTGTGAAAATCGGTTACTAGAGTTTTTCGGCAATAGGGACCAAGGCTTCCATGAGAGAGGCATTATGAAGCTACCTTTAAAATGGCAACAAATTATAGAACAAAACGGTGCATATTTGACCCAAATCGAACAATCCGAAACATGTTAGATAAAGTTTTGAATTTCACGTAAAAATAATCGATTTATTTTTCCCCAAACTAATAGTTATCTTTTCAGAAGTATCACGAGTTCGAATTTGAAAGGAATTCCACTACTATACAAAGTTTCATTATTTATTGATAACACCACCAACAACCCATTTATATGTGTGTAAGTAAATATGTGATAATTTACCGACTTCTAAAACGAA
>NW_027112173.1:907791-910971 GCF_000696795.3 Halyomorpha halys | reverse complement strand
GTATTCTGTGTTTTCTAATTTCTGCTTTTAGTCTGTTAGTCAATGTATTGTAATGAGTTTTGTCCGAAGGATATCTTGTTCTGTACCACCTCGCTCTTGCCTGGCGTTTTTGTGTTAATAATGCTTAGTTGTAAATTTAAATAAATAAATAAAAAAACATTTTATTAATATTATATATTTGCCACTTTCATTATCGTCTTGTAAGAATCTTGCAAAGCCGAAGTGGGACATCTCCCCTCCAATATCTTGAATATTGCACAAAATTAATTGGCAAATCAGTCCCTAAATAAGAACTCTTTTAGGTTCATCGCCACTTTAAAACATCATCACTAAACTAATACACATAGTTTTTATTGGCTCACTAAAAAGTCTTCAGGGGTAAATTAACCCTCCTGTTTATGTTTGCACCATTAAAGTCTTGCTAATAGGCTCGGAGCGACCGGAGAAGGGTGGACTGAAACTTATTTCATTTTATAACTTAAATTGAATATTAAATTACATAAATGAAAATTTTTATTATTTTATAATGATAAAATACGTGATTGTCGGTATCTTAATTGAAGTTCATTGATAGTTGAGATAACTTATATAATTCTTCATAATTATTTTAAACTTCGTAACTTTACTGGTAATTGATTAAAATATTTTTTTTTCGAACATTATATTTACTCCACCATAATCAAAATTAAAACAGTTCACTGTTTATTTATATTGTTTAAATGATTTATTTGACATTTAGTGATTTTTAAAAAACTTAATAAAAAACACTTGTGCTGATATTTAAATTAAAATCATTTTCTCTGGAAACAACATAAAAAATTGTACAAGTTTTTATTTCTGTTATATGTTGTTAATTACAAGTGCAATCGTCATTTGTTTTATCTATACTTCATTATTCCGGTCACTTAACTAAAATCATTCTAATATTTAAATATTTAAATTTAACACTTATTAATTAATAAATATTCATTCCACATACAAATGATAAAATAAATTGTTATTTATCAACACAACGAGTTATAATGTAATTTAAAACATCCAATAATCCTATCATATTCATAAATCTAAATTTATTAAATAAATTATAAGTTGTTACACATAAAACATATACATTTTCTTTTATTATCAAAATAATAATATTTTCTTCAATTATTAAAATTAAACAACTTTTTTTTAAAAATTGCTCCACCGGTTTTCAAGTTTTAGGACTCTATAAATAATCTCAGATAATATATAAGATATTCTAAGCTAATAATAAGATATTCAGAGATTCTATTTAAGGAATTTTACCTTAAAATACTAAAATAAAATCTGCCCGTCTACAGCTTTCGCAGCTTTTTGCGAACAGTTAATGAAATTCATAACCGACGTTTAAACTTGATGTCTTAAGTCTAAGCTTTAACCTCTTAATATCCCAAGAGTGTTTTGAAACAATTTTAGTACAAAATACTGAAAAATAAGTTTATTATATTATTTAACATTCTTAAAACATTATGTTTTCCTAGTAGCAGTGTAGCAGATGACGTAGACACATTATAACCACTCGGTAAACGACCTTTACTACTACCCAGCTTATTCGTTTTGTATTTTATTTTTTACTTTCGAGTCAATATTTTTAATCCAAAAATGTAAAAAAAAGTATTTAAATTGGAATTACATTTTATTTGATTACTGCATTAGTGACACCGACTATGACTGAGGTTAATATATTTCATTTCAAATAAAAGGAAATAATTGAATTATCAAAAAAAAAAAATAATAATAATAATACAGTAGAGAAATAACGCTTTCTAATAATCCTCTACACGATCTAAAAGTTGGGATATTATTACTTATCTTCTTAAACATACTAATCGACTGTTAGTGACATTGTCTATAAATAATGGTATAGTGGTTGTATTATTATTTTATGGGCAACAGACCATGGGGGCCTAAGTCCTAAGAAACGCGCGATGTATTTCCGAATGCATCGCGTGATTCTTGACGTGGATTTTTCGTAGGGTGGATTCGTCACTCCTAACGATGCGAAGGCTGTGAGTGAGATTTGTATAACCTTATGCTTGTAAAAATCTCGGATGGGGCCGGGCTCGAACTCGCAGCCTCAGGGTTGGTAGAAAGGCGCCACGTTGCTACCGCTGCCCCCTTATTATGAAGTAGTATACCCGCCAATAAATTATATGGCTCTTTGCAATTATATTTAGCCCAATGTAACTATGAATGTAACCATACATGAAGCCTCTTGTATCATTTCGTGTAAGCTAAAGATCGATCATAAAACAGTTTTAAACCATTTTCACAAAGCTTGGTTAAAAAAAAAAGTTTGATGTTTGGGTGCCAGACCAATTAACACCAAAAACATGTTAGATCGAATTCTATCTGCGAAACTTTGGCTGATCGGAATGAAATCGACCCATATCTTAAACGGATGGTGACTGGGGACGAGAAAATCACATACGACAACATTGTGCGAAAACGATCGTGGTCAAAGCGTGGTGAAGCAGCTCAAGTGTATGGACTGGAAAGGAATTATTTACTATGAGTTGCTTCCATTTGGCCAAACACCTAATTCGGATCTTTATTGTCAACAACTGGACCGTTTGAAGCTAGCATCTGACTAGAAACGGCTAGAATTGGCCAACAAAATAGATTTCATACTCTATCAATACAACGACAGACCACACACATTTATAGTGACTCGTCTGAAACTCCGGGTTCTTGGTTAACAAGTTTTGATGCATCCACCATGTAGTCCGGACCTGACACCAAGCGATTATCATCTTTTTCTTGCATTGCAAAACTTTCTTGGTGAAGAAGTTGGCATCAAGAGAAGACTGTGAAAATCGGTTACTAGAGTTTTTCGGCAATAGGGACCAAGGCTTCCATGAGAGAGGCATTATGAAGCTACCTTTAAAATGGCAACAAATTATAGAACAAAACGGTGCATATTTGACCCAAATCGAACAATCCGAAACATGTTAGATAAAGTTTTGAATTTCACGTAAAAATAATCGATTTATTTTTCCCCAAACTAATAGTTATCTTTTCAGAAGTATCACGAGTTCGAATTTGAAAGGAATTCCACTACTATACAAAGTTTCATTATTTATTGATAACACCACCAACAACCCATTTATATGTGTGTAAGTAAATATGTGATAATTTACCGACTTCTAAAACGAA
>NW_027112173.1:904529-907651 GCF_000696795.3 Halyomorpha halys | reverse complement strand
CTTTATTATTTTACTGGAAAATAATATATTCAAAGAGAAATTACAGGCTATGATATATAATGGACTTTCGAATTTATGATCCAAATACGCTAATACGAGGGACTGGTGCACAGGCTGTTAAACACCACTTTATCAAAAGCAGTTTATCCGCATATATTAATTGTTAGTATGAACATACGTGAGCAGGTGTGGGATTTGTTCGTTCACGGATTTAATACTTAATGGTATTACCAATAATATCTCTTTATTAAATTATTCAGTTTTATCTCGGCCTTATTCCCAACTTTTGGTTACTCTATCGGAAATAAATGTTCATATAAATTATTCATTTCAAATTTAGAACGTTTAAGCAAGCCATCTATTTTCAACTTTTTATTATTTTTCAAATCACCACTTTTGGTATTAGATTATCAGAGGCTAAAATATTTTTTCAATAAAACAGTTAAATATCATGTTATTTAATTGTGTTCAGAAAAAATTATTCTACCAATAAAACATTTTTCGTTAAAATTATTATTTTTAATGAAATTAATAAATATTTGAGCTGGTAATACTTGACCTCGGGGTCACCTGTCAACGCAAAGACACCTTGCGCAGTAGTATAACAGATATCAGATGTTTATGGTCAAAAGCCATTTTCCCAGGTATCGGCAGGGAAAATCACAGGATGTCAATTAGTGTATATTCCCATTTTTTTTCTTACTTCCTAAATATATTTTATTAGCAAAAAAATAGCAGTATTCATAATAATCTAATCCTAAAGTGTATATTCCCATCACTTCTTGGAGTCTATAAAGGACTGTTACTTCGGAGGGCCCTCTCACCCCCTCCGAGCTTGAATTGGCCAATGAGAAGGCAGGAACCGTGAGGTGACACTCCTTTACTACCAAGGAAGGGAGAAGGACTTGGAAGGAGAAGACAACAGAAGAAGGTAGACCAAGCTGGATAGAGAAAGAGAGACTAGTAGCTAGAAGAGGAAAGAGAATGGACATCGGCCTCGAAGAAGAGCAGAGGAAAGATGGGCTTTTTAGATCTGGAACTCCATGGCTAAGAAGTCAATAACACCCACGGCATTCACCATTCATTCAGCTACTCATCGATATATTAGGTAATAATTTATAATGTATTAATATTAAGTAGCAAACCATATTTATCTGGACCATTTTACAAGATCATTTCATAATTTCTCTTTATCATTTTATTTCAATTATGTACTAAATGTAAATAAATACTTTTATATTACTATACAATAAAATTACCTAATACCATCCCTTGTTATATCACATATTTCAATGATAACAATATTTTTACAAATACAAAGGTATATAATTAATGAACTGGTAAACCCAAAATCCCTTTGGAAAAGAATTCCAATAATAATAGTTTTGTAGGACTCAAATAATTGTAATTATAAATATATATTAAGATAGTTGCCGTCAGCAATTATCCTGGCATCCCAATTACCAACAGGTAATACATAGTATTATCCAATATTGAAACTAATAAAACAAATGTAGCGCACGCTGCTTAAGATAACCTTGCGATGGGAATAAACACCTGGATAAGCACGCGGGGGAATAAACACGCCCAGGGCCCTGTTTCATAATGAAAGCTAATAGTATTAGTTAATAGTGTAAGTTTATAAACTAGTGTGGTAACAATACTAATACTTATTTTTTTCATGATAGGGATGACTATTAGTAATATTGCAGAAATTAAAAAATACTAAAGTACAAGTTACTATTGTAGTCAGTGTAATTGAATTAAGATAAATCTACAAGACTAATAGTATTAGTTTGTACTTTATTATGAAACAGGGCCCTGGACTTTATCTATTTATTATTAAATTTACATAATAAAAAATAAGATTATATTCATTTATTAAAGAAGATTATGTCATGAAATTGGTAAGTAAGAACATGTACAGTTAAAGAAATAAGTTCTATAATATTTAATTTTAGTTGTTCATTAATTATGAAAAAAAGTTTTACGATTTGTTATGAGATTATTAATATCCGTCAGTTATCCAAGATTAGGGAAGGGTAGTTTGTTTCCCACTGTTATCAGTGCTGCTTGAAAGCGGGATTCACTAATGAAGAAAGTTTTGAGCAAAGTACATATCCAAGTTGAGAATTTCACTTGAGTTCTGCTATCATGTAACTGCTCGTCCATAATACATAAACGAATGCGAGGAAAATTATTTTCCAACAGAAAGGAAATTCTCTTATTCTAACTTCAAAGAGGAAACAATTCATTGGTATTTTAAGAGATATCGATATCAGCGAAGGAGAGAGAATGTTTCATTCATGATTGTTTACTCCGCATTTGGAGCCATTTCTGCCTTTGATACCGGATATCACAGCTATATAAATAACTGCTTTGGAGACGGTTCCTATTTCCTTTCTAGTCCCCGAGCGATCAAGTACTATCTAACAGTCCTTCTATATATTGAGCAGCTTCTTCTTAGGAATTAAGAAAAGATATATGCGAAGACCCACATATATTTAATAATTCATGTTTAGTAATTAGTTATATTGTACATTACATGATATAAATTCTCCTGAATCAACCAAGATATTAAATAAATAAAGATGTTTACATCGGGGCCTGCTGCTGAATCGATTTTGAAATTTTCTTAAATTAGTGAAGAACAAGGGGGTTAAATTATGAGATAATATGCTGCTTGTTAGTGAACAAATATATATATTGAGACCCAGATTAAATCTCTGAGGGGGCAAATGGGTTAATGTGTTAATAGAATAATTAATCGTAATATTAGATAAGATAGAACTTTGAGCCTGATGTGACATCCTTGTTATTGGCTTATCTGATCACGTCCTGCTTCCTAGAACCGCATCCTTACTCCAGACTAATAGGTGAAATGGTGGATAGCATGAATAATCGCCTGGTGTCCGTGAATAGGTCTCTCTATCTCAGAGGCTGGCCAGCTAGTCGTCTAATCAGCCCTAGCGGTTGGAAGCATTCGTACATGCCACGACAGATCTTTGAAGCGGCATTGAAGTCGCGGTGGCTTCTGGGTGTTACGACGGACGCGGCAAGGAATGGGGCATAAAAAAATGAGACCATCGACCCCGACTTTATACAAAACTAAATAATTAAAA
>NW_027112173.1:901927-903314 GCF_000696795.3 Halyomorpha halys | reverse complement strand
ATGTGTTAAACATAAAATAGTTAGACTGATGCAAGTGCATTGTGAGATGGCAGCTTATACCTGCCAAAGTGCCAACCCTTGCTTTTTTAAATTGAAATAGAATACTAAGGAAAGGTCACTTCCTCTATGGTCAGTGTCTGTCGAAATATGCCAGATGTCTATAGTTTATACTATATAGTTTATAATGATAGTCTGTTTATAATAGCTGTTAAATACTATAGCGTTCGTTAACTCACATTTTAAACTACTCCGCAATGCAACCCAGTTAGCAGTTCGACGTGCTAAATCCCTTCACATTCATCACGCACTCTCCAATGCTCCTGATCCTAAATCCAAGTGGAAAATACTCCGAAATTTATCCTTACCAGAATCCAATATTCTCAGCTCTCTTCCAATAACACCTGACGATGCTAACAACCATTTAACATGCCATGCTGCTGACCCATCAACCTTTCCTGGAATTTCAAATAACACCTTCAATCCTGAAAACTTTTTTTTTTCCCCTCATATCTTACGAAGAACTACTATCCATCATTTTAAGATACCATACCAACGATCATGGGCTGGACAACATTCTTGTTAAATTGATTAATTCCTGTCTCCCAGTTCTTATTCCCATACTTTACCATATTATACAATTTTTCCTTGCAAAATGCCACATTTCCTTCTCATTGGAAAACCGCTTTAGTTCGGCCATTAAATAAAATCCTAAATCCTTCTTTACCTAATGACTTCCGCTCAATGCCTCTCCTCTCCAACCTGTCAAAACCACTAGAACGCCTTGTTCAAAACCAACTCTCAAACTTCCTAGAAGAACGTTCCCTCATCAACCCCCTCCAATCCGGCTTTCGACCTTGCTATTCGACACAATCCGCTCCCCTTAAAATAACCCACGACCTCCAAACTGCCATGGAACACCAAAACCTAACTATCCTCATCCTCCTGGATTTCTCCAAAGCATTTGATACGGTTGACCACAACATCCTTCCTACGAAAATATGAAATCTTCCTCTATCCAACAGTTCCTTGCGCTAGTTTCAATCCTTCGCTTGTGAATCATTTACACGATTGTGTTCAAACAGTATAGTTTTATAACTGCCAATTAATAAATATTTGTAATCTACACGTTTCAATTAATCATGTACAATAAACTATTTATTATCTCCTTACTCAACCAAGATATTAAATAAATAAAGATTTTTACATCGGGGCCTGCTGCTGAATGGATGTTGAAATTTTCTTAAATTAGTGAAGAACAAGGGGGTTAAATAGATAGAACTTTGAGCCTGATGTGATATCCTTGTTATTGGCTTATCTGATCACGTCCTGCTTCCTAGAACCGCATCCTTACTCCAGACTAATAGGTGAAATGGTGGATAGCATGAAT
>NW_027112173.1:898707-901877 GCF_000696795.3 Halyomorpha halys | reverse complement strand
CTAAATCCCTTCACATTCATCACGCACTCTCCAATGCTCCTGATCCCAAATCCAAGTGGAAAATACTCCGAAATTTATCCCTACCAGAATCCAATATTCTCAGCTCTCTTCCAATAACACCTGACGATGCTAACAACCATTTCACATGCCATGCTACTTACCCATCAACCTTTCCTGAAATTTCAAATAACACCTTCAATCCTGAAAACTTTTTTTCCCCTCATATCTTACGAAGAGCTACTATCCACCATTTTAAGATCCCATACCAACGATCATGGACCGGACAATATTCCTGTTAAATTGATTAAATCCTGTCTCCCAGTTCTTATTCCCATACTTTACCATATATACAATTTTTCCTTGCAAAATGCCATATTTCCTTCTCATCGGAAAACCGCTTTAGTTCGACCATTAAATAAAATCCTAAATCCTTCTTTACCTAATGACTTCCGCTCAATGTCTCTCCTCTCCAACCTTTCAAAACCACTAAAACGCCTTGTTCAAAACCAACTCTCAAACTTCCTAGAAGAACGTTCCCGCATCAATCCCCTCCAATCCGGCTTTCGACCTGGACATTCAACACAATCCGCTCTCCATAAAATAACCCACGACCTCCAAACTGCCATGGAACACCAAAACCTAACTATCCTCATCCTCCTGGATTTCTCCAAAGCATTTGACACGGTTGACCACATAATCCTTCTTACCAAATTACGAAATCTTCCTCTACCCAACAGTGCCTTGCGCTGGTTTCAATCCTTCCTATCCGATCGTTCCCAGCTTTGTTTAGTACAAGCGCTTGTGATTCATTTACACGACTGTGTTCAGTCAGTATAGTTTTAGAACTGCCAATTAATAAATATTTGTAATCTACACGTTTTACTTAATTAAAGAGGTTTCCTATATTTACCTATTTGGAACCCATAAGCCTGTGGATACAGAGATTTGTTACTTTTTTTGTTTACTAATCATTATGGATTTGCGGCAAATGACAAACGTATGGATCCCGCTTACGAAGTTTAATTTCTACGGAGCAAGTGTCTCTCCCATATTTTTTCGAAGTAAAAATGTAAGGTCAAATCCCTGAGAAATTGCTTTTTCTTTTCTAATTTAACTTTACTTGCGGTAGTGGCTCTTCTGAAAACTTTTAAAACTGTCATAACCAGACCCTAAAGATATAAAGGATACTTTAAAATATATTCAATGCTAACATAATTTTCTCAGACTAAATATACTCTATGGTAAGAATTTATAAATTAAGATTTTGATCTGAGTTTAATTATTTATGTCATCAATTGAATGGAATGAATGCTCGAGTGGACTGGCACATTTTTATTTAAAGTTTTTGAATAGTATAAAGTTTAAATTAGTAAAAAGTTTCCACAGTTCGGCTATTTCCGCAGGTTAAACACATTAGCTTTGCTGTACCTTTATCCTATCAATCCCGAATTGACAAATCCTTGGACAATTAATCCGGCATTATCCGTGTTGTGAGCATTATGCTTGGAGTAAAAATCCTGTATATTTTTTTTTCTTTTCGTGATTAATTAGTTTATGTTTTTATTTCTGTTTGTATCTCGTAGATCAATTAGAGAGGAAATTCCTTTTCAGAGCATCGGCTTGGTTTGCGCTTAAAAAAAATTGAGTACTAAAACGAGAGATGTAACTCACACAGCAATAGGCAATTTGCCCACACCGGATGAGCAAATGACTCATAGTGTGACCTAGCGAGTAATAGATGTCGAACGTGTGCAGTTGTTGATTGGCTCAAACTTTTCCATTGAAAAAACGGAAAAAAGGAATATCTCTTTTTTGCAAAGATGGCTTCACTGAATTCGATGAAATATTCATGCGCCAGGAAAAAAAAAATCCATAAAATGAATGTCGTGATTCGCCTGCTTCAAGAAGCAACATGAGGAAGAAAATTATTATTTTATACTGATGTTTATTTTTTTAACAGATCACTATGAAAGATATAGTTATAAGTTTAAAAAAATAAATCTTTCATATATTTCAAAATAAGTATGTTAGGCCTGTAGATTATGAGGCTATCCGACCTAGCCTATATATAAAATGAAAAATTTTATTTGAAACTAAAATTGGATAATATGGAATAATATTGTTATTACTGGAGGGAGTGAATGACCTTAGGAGCATCATACCTGCAGCGGCTCCGTTTCGATTTCTGCCTGGGCCGATTGACTTTTATTACATATTTATTTAAAACTTGTAGAGGTGTATTTATCTACATATATCACATTTTTTTATAAATTTGATATCTTTGTTTGTCTATAATATAACGTCACGAATTTAAATCAAATTGAATTTATTAATTGGGAAAAAATAATAAAATAAAAACAGTATCTCAACAACCTTCGAAGGTTCATGTACTGAACGAACGGTTGTGCAAGGTACAGATCACGCCAACGTTTGAAACTCACAGGATTATCCCATGGTTGACTAAATGAATAATTTTCGTCCATGGGCCTCAGCTTAATGAGCCTCCTCGCTCTCTATTTACAAAAATAAAAATGTTATACTTAAAGATGAATCTTAAAAAAAAACTTTGGTAATTTTAGAAGAAAAAAAACATATTTCTTACTTTAAAAAAAAATGTGTAATGTGATTTATATTAAGTTTTTAAATACATAAAAGCAAGTAAAGACTTTTTTTCATATCGCTTATTGAATATTTTTGTGGCTACGTTCAAAATCCATAACAGTTGTTCAAACTTATTATTCGGAATGGAATTCATTAGCTCCATTAAATGAGCTACTTTACCTTACCTTACTTGAAAAATTCTTTATTTGTATCAAACCTCAGCTATCGTAAAACCCATAATTTCTTGTTTATAATATTAATGAATAGACAATGGTATATGAAATAGGTATTTCATTGAACTATAATAGGTTTCCTTAAGTTGAATTTGTACATCCTGAAATAATAAACACGTCAATGAATGATAGAACCTAAAGGTGCGTTGTACACTTTCAAAACTATTGCAAATTCGTTGGTAAAGAGTATGGGTGGGTTATTGGGATTGGCTAGAACCAGTTGACATAAATTTCTGGCAGACCTTTCAAGTGCCGGTTTTATGACACTAAGGTATACAAAAGTTAGACTGTACCAAGATTATCCTATCCATAACATGGGTGGTGGGATAATTCAAC
>NW_027112173.1:879638-894322 GCF_000696795.3 Halyomorpha halys | reverse complement strand
GGCTTCCATTGTCACAAGCTGGTCTATAGTCGATCTGCTTTTCCTAAATCCACATTGTGTTGGTGACAAGAGGTTCAATTTTTTAATGACCCTCATCAGTCGTCTGTTAACCATTTTCTCCAGGAGTTTTGACAAACAGCTGGTAAGCGATATTGGCCGGTAACTGTTATTTTAGTTGCACTAAAATTGGGTAAAATTTATTTATTTAAACAATAATAACCAGCTTCAAGAAAGTGTAAAGATTATATATAAATTGAAAATCGATATTTTATATATTTTCGCTGTTATGATTTACAACAGGCGATTTAATGTCACAGATAAGAGCGATCATCAGGAAATATGACGACAATAGGAAAATCGATTATAGCATGTCAGTCATCGGGAAGGACAGGACCCAGCAACCTCTCTTATCAATTTAATCCTATAATTCATGACATTGGATCCTTCATCCAGCTCTATTTTGGTTTCCTCTTCATAGGCATGTCAACTGGAGCCCGATCGTTTATCGGTTTGTATTCGCTATGTCCCTGATAGCGCTTTATAATGAAAACGAAAATAATGACTAAGCTTGTGTTGGCCAATAAGTCAACATAGTATATATATACTATGTTGGATATATACGATTATATATCCAATTGGACTTCAGTACTATCTGCACAAGAGAAAAAATGTTTTTTCACTGCCCTGCCTGTAATGTACAACTTGGGATTGAGGAACAAAAATATTGTTTGTCGTGTAAGTCTAAAGTAGTAATGGATTTCATACTTTCGCATAAATCAATATAAAAATAATTTTAATTCGATTTAAGACTTTTATTATTTACTATAAATATTATTTTTTTATATTAAGGAAAATGTTTTTCCATAATTATCAAAGGTATTCCGAAGAATACATCTCTAAATGTAAATCATTCATTTTTGTAAATAGGGGTGAAGTAGCTCAGTGCCTAAGGACCATTGTAGACAAATATTTATTGTTTTAATCAAGTGAGGGTCCTGTTGGTTCTAGAGCCCTCTTGACTAACATCTCGGGCTTAATAAAGTGGGCACCCATAAATGGGGGGAAACTCAGTGATTGACCATTATTTTGATCAAATCAGTCCCATGTACAACCATGAAGTATCTTGTTGTGAATGTTCTTCAAGACCATATTTTCAATCAAATTTATTATCACTCTAGAAGCGTGATCATCTACTCTGACACAAAAAATGGTCTGGGTATCTAGTTGAATAAATAGAAGAGGCGCTAAGCTCGAAGAGTTCATTGCGAGGAGCCAGCCAGTAGTGACACATTTTCTTGTGTAAGGGAGCAGAGTTGGATTGATGTGACACTGGCCTCGCCCTTCATAGCAAACCGGATTGTTGATTGAGCCTCCAGATGTGAGAAGAGTTCCGACCATCAAGCTTATAGAAAGTCCTGAAGGTTTCCATGCGATTGAAAACAGTTACATAACACGAAGAGCAAATTGAGTCTTCCAGCCTTCCGTGGACGGAAGAGTGAAAATTATTTGACGACGAATAGGACGCGGCGGGAACAGTCCAGCCAATTGACATGGACTACAGAGTGACCAGAATCACAGATTCGTGATACAGCTGAGGAATCTCTCTGGTACCGGAAAGCAAGAGCTCGCCCTGTCCCATGGTATACGCCTTAACTACCATGAAGAGAGAGCTCTACAAGGCCCCGCGGTCGTACAAGAGGTGTAATTGTGATGAACAGCACGCTGCCGTCCGTGACGAGCACAAATCTAAGGAATACTTTCCAAGAAGCTGGAAAATTGCTGAGCTAAAGCTCATGAATATCCCAAAAGATGCTACCCAAAGGAAGTACTTTCCTATCGTTGGTTCACACCTAGAATCAACGTGGGTTCTCCCCGACTACTGGGTCTCGCAGTTCCTTACGCGCCATAGGGGTTTCCCAGTTAAGCTCGCCGCCCATGGCTTAAACATCGATCCCCTATGCCCAATTTCTCGGGTTCCAGAGACCGCAGAGCACGTCGTACTTGCCTATACCGCCTAAGAGAGCCAAGATGATGAGGGAGATAGGAATCTATGTTCTGACGGAGAGGATGGACGATGGAGGAAAAAAGCTACCCTCACTAGAAGATATTCGTGTATGGGTGTAAAGAAGCTGTGGGCTCTTCTCATTTCTCCCAGGGTAGGATAGAAGAAACTTCAACAGCAAGGCCAGTGTAAAAGGATGGAGAGGCAAGTAGAAAAGCAAGATATGTTGCAGCAATGAGTTGTACCCACTGCTGCAAACATCCGTATAGGCTAAACAGTTAGGGTAGGGTGATATATAAATAAATAAATAAATGTTCTTCAAGATCCTTCATAGGTTTTATTTGAAAAGGCTTTTTATTATTTTAATTTTGTTTAAATTCGTGTGTTCATTTAAAAGAAAAACGAAGATATCGAATTCATGAAAAATATTTTTTAAAAGTATTAAAATTTGAAATTTATTGTAACTTGAGATAATAAGGTGTTTCTTTAACAAAACAAATAAACAATCAATTAATTTATAAGTATTTTAAAAACCATGAGCATAAAATGAACATTTTATTTTTGTTACACTTTATTTATGCATGTGTTCTGCTAATTATCTCCTTACCAGGACTGAGCCGCAAGTATTAATTTTTTCCTCTGGTGGAGTAAACCATTAATTGGTGTGTTAAGAACTGACAGAAATTTCACCTCGGAGTTGGGCTGGCAGAAGAGAACAAGCGAAAGGGAGGGACCGTGACCGCGCCTCCTAGCTACAGTGACAAATGGCCCGATGGGTGATGGATGAGGAGCCCACTTCACGGCCTTCTGGATTTATTATCCGATTAGTATCTCATTCACTCATCGTTAGCGCGTTTTTATTCTCATCATCTGTTCGTTTTTAGGACTAATTATCACAAAATTGACCTATATATTTCAATTTTTAAGATCCCAGGAATAATAAATCAAATCGATCATCTTGAATTTTAAACCGTCTTATATACCATCATCTTTAACTCCATTTATATTAACACTAAATAAATTATAACTATAATTATAAAGTAGTTATAGTTAGTCGATTCCGAGAATTTTGACACTCCCTTTCTCATTGGTACTCTGCGACAACTTAATAGATATCAAGGGTTAGCAAAACGGATTAAAAAACTCATCAAACAATTTGATTAATATATTATTAAAGCAAATACACATATTCAACAGGTTAAAAAGTGAATAACCATAATTGGGTAATAATCTGGTGGTTGAGCATGATTCTGAACAAACCACCTGCTTGCACAACCCTTGGTTTAGTAACAGTACTTTCTTACAAATTACAGTACCCTGACCCTTCATGAGTAGAAGTTGAAAAATTAATCAAAAAACTTTATGAAATTAGGCTGATAAGTGATCCACACGTTCTTGTAGAGCTGGAACGAAACCACTTTCGGCAGCGTGTGCAGGTTTAAGATTAGTGAAGTCATCCATTTTATTTTTAGAAGCAAATGTATCGTGAAATGTTTGAGTTATATGTCAAAGCAAGTGAAACAACGTCCTGTTATGGAATTTTTAAATGCTGAAATAGTGACACCAATTGTGACTGTACATGTTGACGATACTATTACTAGATCCATCTTACATCGATGGGTAATAAAATATTTGGGAACATATAAAACCAATAATTATTGATAAAAGACCCACGAGACCTTCTTGAAAACCAAAAGGTTAAACTTGGAGAAAAATTCTAGGTCTCCATTGCCAATGTCTTGGAGTTGGCAAAAAGGCCCAATATGCTTAATTGCCAGAATTATTTTATGGTACCCTGAATCCAAATAACCAAAACTTACAAAATGGCTTGTATCTTTATGTTAAAATGCATAAGCGAACGAAAAATTTGGTTTTGGTAGGTGGGGTGTGATTGCAACTTTTTCGCTAATATCAGCAATCGGGTGTAGTAGTTAAAAATATTAATGGGAATATTGCCATCGTGGATAATAAAGAATTATTCAAACGATTATAAATTAATTACAACCCAAATAAGGAACCTTGACTAATGCCCATCGCTCAAGATGCTTAATTTAAATTTAAACAACACGAAGTCTTAGTTTACTCTATTACTTGATTCGTTGATTCTGTTGAGTGTATATTTCAATTTCAGTGTATTTAATAATGCCATGATTTTAAAAATGTAATTTATAATGACACAAAATTCTGGGCAAATATTAAAATCTTCAATGAACCAATATGGAAGCTTTTGTAAAGAGAACAGTTCAATTGTGTTGACTGATCCAGAGTCAGTGTTGACAATTGAACGTATTAACTGTTTGGAGAATGGGCAGGTATCAATAGTGCATTGGCAATACAGTAGCAGTGGCCAGTGCTGCCAACACTAAACTCGACATCCCTCCCCCTTCATCAAATAGTAACAACGAGAAGTTGCTGTTGGAAGGACTGCTAGTGCTCTTCCTTCCGTTCAAAAATTCACGAGGACACCTGGTTGGCCTGTCCTTTGAGTTCTTAATTTGCATTTTTTTTTTTTTAATTATTTAATACATCATTCTATTTATAAAAATAATATAAAAAAAAAGAATTATATACTTAGGAATTTTGGATATATATATTTTTTTTAATTTATAAAAGCCCCTTTATTAATATTTTTTTTAATTGTTTTTGCGAATATCCTGTCACTAAAATTTTTTTTTTGCTTACTTCATTAAAGAACAGTTTTTTTTTTTTAATAATATTTTATTTTGTAATATTACGTTCTTTCATATTTTTAGACGACAGTAATACGGATGATAGAGCTCATTCACATCACATTTACAAACATATAAATTAAATGATAACAAAGTAATAATCAGAAGAGAAGTAAAAAATAAAGTAAAATAATATCTTAAATATAATTATTCCTATTTACATTCAGCCTGGGTAACTCCGAACCGAGTTCTTCCCCTGCTTGTGGAGGAAAGGAGATCCCGGCGCTTCTCTCTCAACCGCATCACTGGTATTAAAAGCCAGTTCTAGGGAAGGGTTATGATAGATAGGATTAGGATTATGAGTGAGGTTATCATGGAATGTGGTGAACTTGGATTTAATAAGGTCTGATGAAAATGAGATATTAAGGCCAAAATGTATAGTAAGGAGCATCCACTATTGTTTGAAGGACTTTGGACTGGAAGGATTGAATGCGTTTGATGTAGAGTACTCCACAGTTCTAGTCCATAAGTCCAAATTGGTTTAATTATTGTTTTGCAAAGAATTAATTTGTTGTCTATAGAGAGCTTTGATTTTCTATTTAGCACTCCATGTAATTGTCCAATTCATCGGTTAAGTTTTTGTCTTTTAAGTCTAGTATGTGGATTCCACGTTAGTATTCTGTCTAGGAGAAAGCCAAAATACCGGCATGTTTAAAAAACTACAGTTTAAATAATTTTCTTCTTTTTGTATCCACTTTAAATTTTGACGTGGTTTGTATTTATAATAATACTTCGTTTGCTAACTAAAATTATAAAACAGAAAGTTTAGTTTTGCTGTGCGATATTTATACAAATTATAAAAAAAACAGAAAAAAAAAGGTCAAGCTCTGAGGTACCTCCAACCGTAAATGTCTTAGAGAAGAGGTCTTGCGGATTAAGCTGAGAATAGGTCACACGAGGCTCACTCATTCCTATCTCATCACAGAAAAAAAATCCTCTGAAATGTCAGTATTATAATAACAATTAGTCATATCTTTCCAGAAAACCCATAATTCACATCACACCTCAATTGTTTTATATAAAATCAACAATCCTTGTGATTACAACTTTTTAAATCACTTAATCAACGATAAAAAAAAGTTATACGCCCGTTAATATAACAATGAAAAAATTCATTGACTAACCTATTATTTCAAAAGAATTTATTTGAAAATATTTCTTTCTCTTCTTCGAAACTCTTCTTTCTGAGGTTTGGAGGAACAATTATTGTCCATTTTTTTAGGTTTTTAGTATTTTATATAGAAAAGTTGTCAATCAAAAATTAAACTCACAACAAACATTGTTCTCAGAAGTTAGTAACCATCGTTATTATTATTATTTGTTTTTACTACAACATATCAGAGCATAAGTGGCCTAGCTCACAAAGTTTGTCTCTCCAATATTGAATTTTTTTTTTTTGCATAGTGTATGAAGCATCCCTTCAACTGAAATGGCAGGCACACTTAACCTTTGGGTTGGCTGGTTGGGTTTGAATGGACTGTATAATTGATAAATGAAACATGATTGAATGAAAATAAAATTCTATTCTTTAAGTTACAGGTGGTGTAGGGGGTGGCCGAATTGAAACATTTATGATTAGATAGGTTAATAAATTTTGAATGACTGGGAAATGGAATGGAAAATATTAGATATAAAATTGAGGTGGTAGTTGTTGCTAGGTGTACTTACTCCATGCTTCCTTCTTCCCTCCGCATTTCTATGCCCCTCTCTCCCCCGCTGCGAGGAACTATTCCAGTAATTCTACTCACTCATGGTAGATACTACTGCTGAGTGAACAAAAAGAATTTACTGCTTTTGGCTGAAGACAAGATGGCTCTCTCTCCGCCGGGTTACTTCTTACCACACAAAGAGCGCTGAAGGAGATGAGTTTTGGCTGTTGGCCACATGGGACGCTACTAATCCTATATATGGCAGCCCTTCGAATCCAACCTTTCGGTTGCCGTAGGTTATCCGGAACACGCACTATCCTATTAGTATTTAATGATTTCATCACAAACCAACTTTCATGTACATATCAATTATTTCGGAAGATAAGAAGCAGTTTTCATATAAAAATAATTCTATATCGCATTATCTTGTAGATTTGTTTTATTGGTACCTACCTTTTTTTTTCCATTTCAATTCTGTAAAGGAAATATAAAATGATTGATATGAAAAAATGATTTTCAAACTAACTTCCAGACAGATATATAACAAAGCAAACTACTACTAGACGGCTGGTGATAAAACGTTATTGGCCTAGAAGCGATGTAAGGGGGCAGAAGCTAAACTTTATCGGGGACTAACACGCTATGCTTTATCGGCAAAGTGTTCCTGCATATTTATCGCAGCTGCTTATGGATTTTTATCTTCCCGTCCTGTGCAACGGGAAGTTTAATTTTTGGAAACGGCGGGTTTATGATATTGTTTATCATTATGTTAATACGGAAAATTCAAAAGATGCTCATTATGAAACAGACAATGTCCCAGGAGCAATCATCCCAGGATCAAAGAACTAGCCAATTGCAATAGGAATTACAAATGGAGTTTGGTGGAGTTACAATTGGAGTCAATGGAGGATTACATCAAAAAACGATTCATGAAGTTCCATTCCCAGTTAAAGGAGCAGTGACATATGACATGAGAAATCTAACCTTAACCTAAAGAGTAGCCGTAGAAAATCCTAATATAAATCCTATATTTATCAATTCTATTATTTACATTACTTCTCTTTGATTTTTTTTCTTCATCCTTTTTTCAAATTTTCCAATTATTGGGTAATAGTTTGCAATGTTAGGTCTACGAACATCATTATTTTTGTTATTAAACTTACTTTTCTCTCTTATTAAGATTTATTATTTTATCTATTTATTTTATCTTAAATGTTTTTTTTATTTATAACATTTTATATAGTGTTAAGCGTGTCTTCTGTATAAGATTGTACCTCCCTCCCCCATAATCAATTGTTAAACAAAATTATCTATTTATTAATTTCTGGAGTGAAAAGGTGTGTATGAAAAAACCAAAATCGATTTCCGAATGCATTGCTAGGCGAAAATTGGTTATAAATAAAACTAATGGATTGACTAAATTGTGATTTATAAATACAAACATTAATAACTAAAAGTGAAATTTTTAAGTGAATCAATAATAATTTATTTTTTCCCAGCTCAAGGCATATCGAATAGGATTTTTGGTTTTAAAAAAATGGTTATAAATAAAACTATATTTAAAGTGTCATCGTGTGAGTCGTAGGAAATGGAGTAAAATCATGGACAGTATGTGAAGTGGAAGCCCAACGAATAAACTACAAATTACAAAAATGGAGGTAAATTCTATTACTCATTGCTGTATTTAATATAAACATAGAAAGTTATTAAAAAAGAATATAAATATACATAAATAAAATACCAGTTAATAAAAAATGTGGGTACTGTAAATACAGTTAATAGAGTAAAAATACATGAATGATAGAATTTCTGATATCCCACTCCAGTGGTATCATTAATGTACTTGTTATTTATTAGTATTCTACTCATTTACATTCATATTCTTTTAGTTTCATTTACACATCACATTTTATATAATTTTTTGCGTATATTCTCATAGTTTTATCACATTTTACAACGCCTTTATAATTAAGCTATTTAACCCTTATGAAGCCCTGAAAAGTGGGGCGAAACGTCGATAACTACTATATAGTTATTCTGCTATTTTGTATGCCTTTCTTGACTGCCAACCGGGCAATCTTCCTTCAATCAATCGTACATGTCACACCAGCTTAATATACATGCTACTTTTTTTTTACTGTTTGAAATTTGTAAAACAGAGACATAAATTAATTATTCAAAATGTAAATACATAATATATATATATTTACAAATGGAGTTAAAAGAATATAAATATAAATGAGTAGAATACTGATAATTAATGTGTACATTAATGATATCCAGTGATACATTAGCAATTTTATCATTCATTGCTGTATTTGTTGTTCATTAGTATTTTGTTTATATTCTTCTAATTTAATTATTATTTTTATAATATTCTTGCATTTTTATCATATTTTACAATTTTTATATCTCCTTGTCATTTATCCCTGATGAAGTCTTGCTAAGTGGGGTAAACCGCTGGTTGTTAATAAATAGTTTTTCTATTACTTTTATTCCTATATTAATTAAAAAATCTTAACAAATTAAATCTTAAAAAATATTAACTAAAATCACTTACATAATTGTCAACTAAAAATCTTCCATTATGTTCTATAGTAAGCAAGTTTTGATTCATAAAGAACACCAGCCAGGATCGGACCAGTTGAAACTCCGAGAAATTGAACAGAGAAAAAAGGAAAGAATGAAAAAAAGTGATTTACATCAACAATCTATTAGGAAAATTAAAAATTTTTAAATGGGAAATTAAACATTTATTTTATTATAATCGGTTAAACACTTGTAATTAAAATCCTAGATTTGATTTATTTTTGCTAGAAACTAAACGTAGTTCATAATTTATAAACTATAGCTTTTGGACCCATCAGCTTTTATTTAAATATATTTTATAAATTCTAGTATTCATCCCAGCATTTTAAATTAAAATAAAATATTATAAGATATGGAAAATAAAATATTACACAGTTATAACTAAAAATCCTTTTCATTTTCTTTCATTCAAAATTCATTCTATTCTCACGAAAAATAATTATCATACATGAATATAATACATATTTAATTAAATACTGAGTGAATAAACTATAAAATCCTCCAAAAGCGTTGAATTTGTCTGTGACTGACTAATTTTAACTGAAAAAAATATTATCTCCAGCTAAAAACTTTATACAACTTGAACCTAATGTTTTGCTTATCTCAAAATTCCAGGTTTTACCAACAACGCCTGGCGATCAATGGTTCAAATGTACGATAAATGTAAGCAATAAGAATATAACAACTTTGAGTTTTGAGCCTGATACTCCATCTTTTTAATTTTCATACCATTTCATCTAATTTGATAACTTAAAAACTATTTTGAAATTTAAGAAATACATCCTATAATTAAAATATGAGTTGATAATAAAAATATAAATGGTCGAACAGACAAAAGGAAGGAAATAGTAACAGATGAACATTAATGGTTGAAACTAAAAATTAAAGTGGTTCAATAAAAAATATAAATATTAATGTTAGGATAATCGAGGAATCAATACTAATACTTAATATTTCAATGCTATTTTATGTATACAAAAAGCTGAATACAAGGTGGAAAAAATCAAGTCCAGTTTAATATTTATATATTTATGGAGAGCAGTGGTAGAGGTGTAGTGTGCCCTGGACTTCCTACGTCAACGCTCTAGTCAAATATTCAAATGTGGGAGGGATTTTCCGCTCAGGACTTCACCATTCCACGACTTTAAGTTACAATTATAAAGTTTGGAAAATCAAAATCTACTGAAATTGAAGGATAATCAACGAAATTAAAATTTAAACTTATAAATTATAGATGCTTGAATATATTTTCAATATTTACGGAGAAAAATCCCGCAAAAAACAGCTGCATTAGGTGTATAGCTAATGAGTAGTGTACATATCTTTAATTAAGTAAAAATGGCAAATATTTCACAAAATGGTGACATATTTATTAAAACCACAATATATTAATCAACATTTTAAAAATAATCTATTTTACTTATTTAATATATATTTAAAATATATTGTTCCATTAATAAAAGGAAAATATGAACGAAGAATGGCTCGCCCACAATATCAGAATCATTAACGCTCCTTGTGGCCAGTAATAAAAATCAGTTTTCCAGCGATCGGTGTGAAATAGGCGAGAGAGAAGAAAACCATTTTTCATATGGGATTCAAAGAAATATTTTTTTTCTTTTCTTTTATTTTTTTTTTGAATAATTTATTTATTGTTATTTACAACAGTATAAAAATATATACAACAAGTAAATTTGCTGTAGGTGATATAGTGACATCATAAAAACATGTGAATAATCTACCCATTGATAGAACACCAATAACATTTCTAGAGGAGAAGATCTCGAGACCATCTTCTTTTCAGACGCCTAGGAGGATTATTAAGTAATGAAGGAGAAGCCAGGTTGGAAACAAGAGGATTTTGGTGGTTGGGAAGTTTATCATGGAAGGAATGGTATCTGGTTTTGGCCAAATCGGCAACATATGGGACATTGAGGTCCTGCTGGATGACTTGATTTGTGACAAAGTAAGGAGCATTAAGTATTTTGGACTGTAAGGATTAGATTCGGGAGGAATTTGATGGTTTGGTGGAGCCCCAAAGCTCAATTCCGTATGTCCAGATAGGCCTTATAATAGTCATGTTGATCAGTCTTTTGTAATGGATTGGCAATTTAAACGGTTTGTCTAGTAAATGTTGTAATAGTCGAAAACGACGAGCACTTTCCTGTCTTTTCAGTCTTGTATGAGGATTCCATGTCGTTTGGCGAAATGTAGTCTTAAGTAACGAATCTGTTCGACAGAAATAAGTGGGGTATTATTAAAGGATACTGTAGGGCAAAAGGTCATGGTTTACGACGAAGGGTAAATGTTATTTGGTGGGATTTGTTGGAATTAATTTTGATCCTCCAATTTTAGCACCATTCTTCAATGGTGGTGATGCGGGATTGGAGGGTTTGGGATATAATGTAAGGATCATTGTTCACTTACAATAGACATGTGTCATCGGCATACGTGGTGAGGATAGTGTTAGGATGGATTGGAAAGTCAGCTGTGAAAACTGTATAAAGGATAGAACCAAAAATTTGTCTTTTAAATTCAAAAATATCATGCACGTGTGAATTCATGATTTCAAAAAGTGAATCTCTGACTAATGACAGAGGAATAGAAGGGAAGAGAATGCTGTCCGTGAAATATGCCGCCTTACCGTCCACCAAAGAGAGTTTAATCAAAGTTTTTCTTTCTTACCCAACTGAACTATGATCTTCATACAATTACACAAACTCATAAGTATTTTCAATTTACTAGCCTAATCTAAACTTATTTCATTTGGCTACTATAACCAAGTAAATTATTCAATAGATTCCAGAAATGTGTTTTCTTGTCCATTATCTTACAACTATGTACATTGTCCAATAGATTTCTTTGCTTTCAATTTAAGTCAATTTTCTTTTTCTATCACACAGACAACTCATAATATCCCAACCAGCACATTCTAAAGCGAAGTAGTACCTTGGCTGAGATGAAAGGTGGACTTCATACATATATCTAAGAAAATAAAGTTCTCTAATTTTGGTTATGAGTTCATCTTGCAATCTCTAGTAGTTAAAGTAGAGGCAGTTGTTAAAGTGCTGAGAAGGAAAATGGAGTCTTGTTTGCTTGTTAAGGTTATAAATTGTTCGTTTAATTTAAATATTTAAAAAGTAATAGCATAATGTATAAACTTATGACGTTTCAAAATAATGATTTTAACTAGTGTGCTGTTTATAATACGAGTACATTATTTGGGACCTCTATTTTTTGACTTGCCCGACCTCCACTTGTTTAAGACGACCTCGACAGTTGTATCCTTTCCTACAGTGTAAGCTGCTTATAAATTTTAAATTAAGCAGATATTACAAAAGCCCAAATAGTTTAATCCTCTTTTTCTCTAGACTACGTTCTTTGACTTAACACCCTTTATACAGTAAACGCAGATACGGGAAATATAAGTTTTTAAATTAAGTGCAAAATTCGATTCTTAGGGCAAGAACACGATGCGAATTTGCCACTAGACCAGTTTTGAACTCTACAACTCTAATTAAATGTTTTATGAAATTCAAATTCGATATTGTTAAAGGTAATTATGTTGGGATTATATTATTTGATAAATCAACACAATTAAAAACGGAGCATTTTGCACTCCTTTATTGCATACTTATATCATTGCCCAACCCATTTAGATGTATTGTATTTCCTATGTTTGGATTACATCTAATTAGTAAGAGGTATTGACTTTGCTTTCCATTGAGCAAAGATCTAATTTTTCAATCCAAATTTGTCATTGCATGTCCTGACAATTATTGAAGAATAATATTTTTACACACAATATAGGATCTTTTAAATAAAATTAATTTAGAATAATAGTAATTGTATTATTCGTAATTGCATTTTCTTGTAAGCCTCAAGTTCAGTTAAAACATTTCATCACTAGAAAATTTCCCTTAATGTATACGTCTTGTGTGTTAATTAACTTTTATTTAAATTACATTAAAAGCGAAAAAAAGGTTAATTTTTTCAAATGATCCAAATATTTATTTATCCATAAAAAGATCGCAAAATGTTTATTAAAATAATTTAATTTAATTTATTTTAATACAAAAATATTTACATCAATAAAGATTCAAGTCATACTAATTATTTTATAATGTACAGAATATTATCAATGTATTTTTTATATATTTTTTTGCCATAAATTATTAAGAAACGATATAAAAGAACAATTCTCCTGTATAATTCATGTAATCCCCGGATTTGGTTGCTAGAGAGGATATTACCCGAATTGCATATAATTTGTTGGTATCGCTGGAGTGAACTGTATTTGAAATAAATATAATTATAATGAACAAATTGAAATAAAACCTGGAGAAGTGGTACGACCCAGTGAGGTTGTGACATACCTTGGCGTAAGGCTTGGGAGAAAGTTAAATCTGACACCTCATTTAGACTACATGAGAAGTATAGTAGCCCTTGCTCTTAATGGACTCAATCGTACAGGGGGCGCATTTTGGGGCCTCAGATTCCCAGCAACATTGACCATCTATAAAGGAGTAGTTGTGGATATCTTGAGATATGCATCTCCTGCGTGGAGTGGATATCTCTCGAAAAGGCAGAAGAGCAGGTTGGTTACAATACAGAGGATAGGTTTACTGCGAGTCACTCGAGCATACCGAACAGTGTCTCATGAGACGGTACAGGTATTAGCTGGAGGAGTGCCTATCGATGTTCTCCTGCAAGAAGACTATTATCGACGCAAACTAAAGAGGGAAGGTCTTGGATTTACCGGAGAACCTCCAAGCGCGTATTGGTGCAATCCCTAATAGATGGAAGAGGATCCTTCGAGAAGAAACCTTGCAAGAATGGAATCGACGGTGGGTGGATTGCTTAAAAGGGGCCGCCCTAAGGAAGTACTTTCCTACCGTTGGTTCACGCCTATAATCAACGTGGGTCCTCCCCGACTGACTGGATCTCACAGTTTCTCACGGGGCATGGGGGTTTCCGAGCTAAACTCGCCGCACATAGCATCTATGCCCAATTTGTCAGGTTCCTGAAACCGCTGAACCGCTTATGAAGCACTGAGAGCCAAGATGATGAGGGAAACAGGACTCTATGATCTTACTGAGAGCGATCTTCCTGAGCTGATGAAGAAAGAAAACTACCCGCACTACAAGACCTACGTGTATGGGTGGAAGGAGGCTGTGGGCCCTACTCACTTCTCCCTGGGTAAGAGAGAATAAGCTACACCCGCGAGGCCTCAGTAGAAGAGCAAGATTTATTTTGTAGCAAGAGCAAGCTGTGTCCAAAGCTATGTAATGTTTGTCATATGCAGCAATGAGTTGTACCCACTGCTGCGAACACCCGTTTTGTCTAATATGCAGGGTAGGGTGATAAATATATAAATAATAAAAATAAAATAAAACCTGTATTCTTTTAATAGTTATGAAACATAAGATTATGTTTATTTTGCGAAAAGAGTTACTAGATAGGTGTTAGAATTTGGATTCATTTTGACTACTACTAAATTTACAAGAAATAATGGAAGGGTTTATAGGTTACTTGGTTTGAATATTCTATTCAATGATACGAGGGAAGAAGGGTTTCTAGAAAGCCTTGCTTTTTTAAAATGCGCTTGTTCTTTTTTACCTCTACTGGCCAATATGGCTATCAAACTCTCTTCTTCCATATCTTTTCCAATAGAGGATAACAAGCGAAGTAGTACCTTGGCTGAGATGAAAGGTG
>NW_027112173.1:872389-879588 GCF_000696795.3 Halyomorpha halys | reverse complement strand
AATAATGGAAGGGTTTATAGGTTACTTGGTTTGAATATTCTATTCAATGATACGAGGGAAGACGGGTTTCTAGAAAGTTTTATTGCTTTCTTAAAATGCGCTTGTTCTTTTTTACCTGTACTGGCCAATATGACTATCAAACTCTCTTCTTGCATATGTTTTCCACCAGAGAGTAACATTTCCAAATATCATTAAAAAATTCTTGAGGGGTTATCCTCAAACACCTCCTCTTCAAAAAAAAAAAGGACATATATAGTAGATAATGAGACAGAAATGGAAATGCTCTTTCTTTTATGAACCAAGTATGTAAGTTTAAAATTTTGTAATCAGTGAAATTACAATAAAGCGATCTATAAGTAAAATTACTCATTATAAATAAATTAATAAATACTCACACAAAAAATAATAGTATATTAATAGCTATTTATGCATCCTTCAGTGCAACATTCACAAATGGTTAGGACGATGGATGGGACAGTGTTGTATCAAAAGCTCGTGGCGGACCATCAATCTACACTTTACACAGGCAGTTGAAACCCAAACTCGTTGAGAATGCAAATTGTTCGGTTACCGTTCCTGAAACTTTTGTCTTTAACCAGTCCATTCTAAATCAGTTTCGTTAAATTATTCCCCTGCACCTATTAAAACTTAATCATTCGTTTCTCTTAAGTTTCTGTAAAACTTTGTTAATGGAATCTGAGCATTCCAAATGTTAAAAATACCTAAAAGATAATTGCAAAATAATTGTATAATTATATAGTATTAGTTATTTTTCTAACTATATTTATGAGTTTTTATTGTAAAACATTCTTACGGCCATTCCTTAAATTTTACTTTTGTGTATTTATTTATGTATCAATTTTAAACCTCTTTTTTAAGAATAATTAGATTAAATAATGATTTTAGCAAACAGACTTTCACGTTGGCGTTTATAGTAAATATTATAATCCAAGAAATCATTTTTATATATTTTTGTTATAACTTTGTCTAGTTATAAGTTTAAATGAAGTAATAATAGTAAACAAATAAATTTAAAAAGACAAATATAAATGGCCGTAAAATGTAAGTGGTGATCTTTATAGTTGTAAAACCATAGACCACCTCATTGACCCTTTTGACTTTTAACAGACTGGCTAAGTGCCAAGCATTACCAGAGTATCCGACTCTTGCCAGAACTAGCCAAACATAAGTCTGCTTAATTTCTGGAATAAATAAACAATTTAGCTTTATATTATCCTATCATATTTCTCTATAAAAGGAATAAAAAAAAATTAAATATAATAACTCAAATAAATATTTCAATTAAAACATATACTATTATTACTATTTTCCAATATCAATTCATTATTTTTCAAGCGTGAATAAAGTACTCATATTATATCATTTTTAGAAGCGTATGTTTTTTATGTATTTTATCTGCTTGAAAAAAAATGGTTTAGATGAAAATGATTATATTAATATTTGAAAGAGCCTGAAAAATTCTTAATTGTATTTGACATAGCGAAATTAGTAGCAAAAGTAAATTATTTCTTATAATGTCACGAATATAACTTTAAACAGACGATTTTTTAAAAATTAACAATAAAACAATTAGCAAAATTAAGAAAGAAATTAATGGTGTTGATGACCTGTAATATTTTACTCCATTAGAAAAAGACAAAGAAGTAATACTGTACTATCATTTACAATTTATAATACCCTATATTACTATAATATTATAAAGTATAACGAATTAGTATAATGGCTATTTATTTAAAAATTACACAATAAAAAATTGGAAATATATATTTTACAGAACCCCAATTAAATTATTATCCGGAAAATAAGTATTAAAATCATTCTAGTAAAGTATACCCAATAAAAATAAATAGATAAAAAAATGGTAATAGTATTTTACAGAACAGCAACAATATTACTCCTGCAACACGCCTTCAAAAGTTTATCTATACTGCATTGCATGATAGATGTGCATTGCGGAACTGTATTCAACCCCTTACTTATAATAAATCTAGTCAAAAGTAATGTTTTTAGAAACCTACTTATATTTTCATTCATATATCAATGCTATGTTATGATACCTATGTTTTAATATAACTATAATAGAATAAAAATATGATATAGTCACGTAATATGTTACTAAGGATGGGATTTTTATGTTTACACAAATTCCTTTCTACAACTTCTATGTACATATTTATGCTCCTCTGGAAGATTCTTTGTATTTCTACCAATTTTAAAATATTTTTATTTTATGTATTTCATTGTTTCCCTTATTACACATTGACGTTGATATTTCCCTTTTTACTTAGTGATATATTTTTTTTTTATAGGATATTTTCTTTTTCAATTACAAAAAAAAATTATTTAAAAATTACTATATAGATCGTTCTCAATTATTCTCCGTAAAGCCTAAAATAAACATATAATATTATGAAAATTAACAATTTAAAGATAATTCTATGTTCCTATACCTATTTAGTTGATTTATTTGTTTCTTTTAATTTGGAATTGAATTCATTAAGATCTTAAAAATATTTATCATCCATTGTATATTTTCTATTTCAAATTATATAATATATTATAAATATGTAAATATTTTGAAATTTTTAGCACATGATATCATCTATAATATTAATTACATATGAGCACACACAGACACACACATATTTGAAATGAAAAAGAGGATTTCTTAAACCATTCTATGATAAACCCCGACAGATGTCCAGCTTTTTTTTTAACCTTGTCCAGTAATTTCACCCTTGTAACTTTGTCTGACAGTCCTCTGGTATAAAAGCCATTTTCTCAAGCATGTTAACAAGTAAAATATTAAAAAATCGTGTGACGATTCTTTTCGAAGGCTTAATCTCAAAAAAACTACAGACGAAAATGCTTTTAATTTTTCAATGAATGTTAACAAAAATATACTTACATCATTATTATTTATTGTTCTTAAATTGCTAAAATTGACCATGTATAATTCACTGATATACATGCACCACAGCCAAATGTGTCAATTACGAAAATTTACTCCAACTATTAGAGTTTTTCAAAAATTATAATTGGGATCTTATAAAACAGATTACGAATATTTCCGCCACCGAAACAAGTGGTATAAAAAAGTTGGTACAGCGTCTGTATCAACGACTGTCAAGCGTTTGTCCTTTCCTACGTCTTAAAATAAGATTTTCTAAATTGTTGCAATGTTCTTCTTTCTATTCCTTCTAGTGCCTTTCAACGTGAAGGTGCCTTTATTAAGACAAACCAAGCCACTCGATCCCGAGCCGGCACCCTCATGGATCTCAGATTTTCCTCATCTCTCTCCCACTTTGGAGATGTAGTCTTTCCATTGTATTGAGGGACTCCCTCTTGTGCGTTTTCCTGTATGTCTGACCTCAAAATATTTCCTTGTGTCTGATAAATACTCAAGCCAACTCTTATGTTATGGATGTGCACATCCAGATTTATATATATAAAGCACCCCTAAGCCCCTTACGTCAGATCAGTTCGGCTGGTCAATAGATCAGTACGTCAGTAGATTAGTTTAGTCTAGTCTCAAGTAGTCTAAGTGTAGCAATAAGAGTTTTCATAGCTTGTTAGTTGTGAATAATTCCAAGCGAATAAAGTTATTTTTAAAAAGGGATTATTGTAGCGAGATTATTTATTTGTCTCTTTATTCACTCATCTGACAGAGATTTCCAAACCATCTGAGTTCTCTCTTTTCATTGGTACCTTTATACGGACAATTCCAACATCCTCTCATTCCGTATGCGATCTCTCCTAGTTTGGCCTGCGACTCTCTGAAGGTATCTCATTTCCACTGCAGTAACTCTGCTTAGGTGCTTATCTTGTTGTACCCTGCTTTGACTTCCGTAAAGGAGGGTAGTGTGGTATACAGTTTTGAAGATATGTACATTAACATTCTTCTTCACCTCCCTCTTCTCTATAACTATGTTGCAGAGATGGTAGTATTTTGAATTTGTCTTCTTTATCCTATAGGATATTTCTTGTTCTATCTTTCAATTCCTGCTGATAACTATTCCGAGGTAATTGTATTCGTCCACCTTAGCAAAATATTTCAATGTATTCCTGTTCTCGGCCTATATGCATTATTTTGCTTTTCCTGACATTGACAGACATACAATTTCTTTCCAGCTCGACTTCCCATTCAGTAACAGCTCTTTGTAGGTTCTCTTTAGTATCTTCTATGAAGACCATGTCATCCGCAAATACCATTACCTCCGCCATTAGATTGTCCTCTTATTCGATTTGCCAATAGTAGTGTGGAATGTCCTCCGTTTGCATATTTTCAGGATTTCATCCAATAAATGGTGAAAAGGAGGGGACTCAAACTATCTCCCTACTTTATTGGCTGCTGTCCATAGTTCATGCCTAGGAACCAAATTACATCTATAAATGACATCTTTTCTCGTTCCCACGATTTATCAATGAGTTTTCATTGCAATCACGAAATTAAAAATATAAAATATTTTTCATTTACATACGTATTTTTATGTAATTAAATTTGTCACGTAAGTCAGGATAATACTTCAATATTATCTGGAAAATCAACACTGTTCAGAGAAAACTTCCTGCCAAAATCTGTCATTCTGTTTTTCCATTTCTATTCCAACTTATTCAAATATATTTTTCAATATTATTAGTATTATTGTTTGCAAATTTATAAAGTTTTATGTTCTACTGAATGAGTGCCATTGATGTAATTGGAAAGTAATCTTCCTAATTTATATTGTTTATACTTTATTTCATTGCATATAATAAGGACGTTTCAAGGCTTTCACATTATCATCAGGTGTCTACAAACAAATTCACAATATTCATCCTATGCAGTGGCACAACATGGTATAAAATTAGAAAATTTATAATTCGTCAAATATGGAGGAATAGGAAATATGGTATATAAATATACACACATTGTATTTCGGTTGCAATTTAACTTTAATTATACCATTATCATAATTTTGTAAATCAATTTAACTTTAATAAATTCTTTAGTTTTAATTTACTGTAATCAAGGTAAAACATGTTCAAAACACTATTAAAGTTATTGGTAATTACCTTGATAAAATTTTTAAAACGTTTATTAGTTATAAAAAAATAAATGATGAATTTAAAACTGATATACATAGTTGCCGTACAAAATGTGCCCCATTGACCGTTAGTTGTAAATAACTCTCTATTTCTACCTTTTAATTTTTTTATCGTAAAAAGAATTTAAAAATCTAAAACCATAAATAAATATATACTTTTGTACAATTAATTCACTTCTCAAAACAAATATTACTCCAAAAGTTAATCTTCAAAACAGTTTGTATATCTACGACTTTCCGAAGTTAGGTATATGCCCGTACTAGAATATGTTAACTCTTTCACCTAATGACCTTTGACCTGCTCCATATGACATGAAGTACCAGTCAAGCAGTAGGGCGTCAGGTTTATCTAAATATATCATGATATTGATTTTGTCCCCTTATTCTCTTGGGAATTTTCGTTTAATTTTAGTAGATTAGGGTTCTATTTATGGGAAGATTTTCTCCGCGACTGCATCATATCATTGTAATATAACACACCTAACATTTACTCGATGTATATTTATTTATTACTATTGTTAATAAAAAAGAATTTATACAATGTTTTTGGAAAAAATGGTGGCAATAATATTACGTTCTGCAAAATGATTTTATTCATTTTAAACTAATGTAGCTTAAATCTAAGAACTCCGTGGCTATTTTAGTGGCTATTTTTTTTCATTCTGATTAAAGAGATACTACATACATCGAAACTACGAAGGGTGGTTTGTAGAGCCAACCGAAAAAAAAAAAAATTGTAACTATGAATACAATTTTTCGTTACTAATAAAAATATTCAAATTTTTTGTAAGAATTAAGGAAAATATATTTGTATGGTATTATTTATTTATTTCTGTTGGCTTATAGAACTCCGTCTTGGGCGATGGCCTTCCGGTTTATCATGCGGTATTCAGCCACGTCCTTCTTGACCTTGTCGAGCCCTCTTAGCTTCGGCCCCCCTCTTGGTCTAGTCCCTATTACTGTGGTGTTTGGGGGCTTCTTGCCACACGTTTCTTCCATTGTAACCTCGGCCCTTTCATATCAAGTCTGATCGATTAATACGTATTTGATATTGATTCCTTATTCTTCTGCCTTCTCCAAATCCCCAATTACTTGACCCACTATGGGCCCTCTATCACTGCACATTGGAATTATTTTTCCTCAATTCAGTAAGAAAAGGTCATGTATCAAGGTGTTCTCCATCCATTCTCCCTTGGTCGCATAGTACACATATAGGATCCCGAAGCAGGCCTATCTTGTGGAGATGATTCTGTAGATAGTCGTGAACAATTGTCAGGCGAAAGCTACTGCATCTCTTCTTGGGAAGTCAGCTACGATTGGGTTTTGTATCAAACTATTTTTTCTTTTCCCGTCCATCTTTTTCATGTGTGTTCTTTTTATTTGCTCCTTAATTATGGTCTTTATCATTCTTTTTATCAAGCCATAGGATCTTGGATGGACTGGTTGTGGCAAATTTGTCCCTTCGCCTCACCGTTTCCTGAAATCCCCTGAAATGAATCGGAATTCACCGTAGGACCACATTAGTGCCTTGGAGTGTCAGGTCGTGAAAAGCTGCATTCGTGAAGAGCACTTCAGTCTTTCGTATACGTTAGTAACAGCAATGATAGCTACTTGAGAGTCAATGAAGAGACCAGTATTCCGGTCTTAACCACAATACAATACAAACACAAATACAATACAAATTAAATACAAAGTACTTAAGGTGATAAGGATAGCTACTATATTACCGTTGAAGTTACCCTGAACAAGTGAATTGGTAATCTCTTGAGTAAATCCTTAACCCTGAAATACCCTTTTTGTTTAACATATAGACAAGCAAAGGTAAAAACAAAAGATGAAGTATACCTAAAAATGAATTAGTAATATACTTGTCAAGGATAATGATATGTTCGCTTAAATAATCATGTAAGACCCACTGGGCCGATCTGGTAATAAAGACCTTCATTGGCAAGGTAAGCTGGCTTATTACTGGATAGTAGCTAGCAAGTGAAGCGGTAGAAGTGCTTCGATGGATTACTTCCAACTTCCAATCAGTAGTAACTGTTGGCGGATCATCTCAAATATTACTCCAAAAGTTAATCTTCAAAACAG
>NW_027112173.1:866835-871803 GCF_000696795.3 Halyomorpha halys | reverse complement strand
TAAATACGCTTTGTTAATTTGTGTATCGTTAACAACCACACCCCCGATCCACATCTTCTCCTCATAAGAACCTATAGTTCTTCATCTATTTACATCTCATTAAAACATATATTTGCTAGCTTTAATTAAGTCTATTAAACTGTCATAAAATGATTAATAGAACCAAGATGTACGCGATCTAAACCTCCCTTCAAACTTGATAATAATAATCAAATATAGATACTACATCTCTATTTATGATACACAGCATAAATTATTCCTTTGACAACAGGTCGAGTAGAAACTCGTGCGTCCCAATGCCTCGATGCCCTTTATAGCTCTCATTCACTCGAGTAACTAACCAAATTTAGACGAATTTGAAGTCAACTTTTATCATTACTGCACATAATGACTTACTTAATACAGATATATTTTAATATTTAATTACGATTAACTAATTATGTATACGATTCAAATTACATTTCTATCGCGTAATTTCTGAAAGTTCTTATTTTTTTGTATTTGGTAACATAACATCGTAAACTGTATACGATTATACTATAATATAAAAGGAAGATAGTCCTGGCGCGGTGAAAAGAACCCAAATAGCAATAAACCTATTTATTATGAGCCAACATTTCGCCTCAATTGCCCTGCAAATCCTCAAAACGTTAAAAAAGATACGAACGGCTAAAATAATGTAACAAAGTAAGAGAACAAATAATAAAAATAAAAGTAAACTAAGATATTTTGTATATTTCTTTTCTTCACTGTTTTATATTTACGATAAACAAATACTTACGGGCTCTGAATGGTCCAATCCCCTGAAACTGAATATAAATTATGCACCCCTACGTGGAGTCCCAGGTGTCAGCGGACAGGATAGAGAAGTTGGGTCCCTCTGTCGCAAATGCAACAGAGAGCCGGAAACACCAGCACATGTGCTGGGGAAATGCCCCAACTCCCTCCTCATAACACTTCGACATCATAGAGTGAAATTCGAGTTAATGAAGCTCATAAAAGAAAGAGATTTTGCCTGCTTTGACGAGGTCTACTGTGTAGATACGGATGGATCCACAAGATATGCGGATATTCCCTAAGAAGGGGAAGTCGGCAATCATTCTGGATCCCACCGTGAGATATGAAAATAACGACCTTGACCAGGCAAATAAGGTAGATAGGGAAAAGAAGGAAATCTACGATAAATGTATCCCTTTCCTCAAGGAGAAGTTCCGTGAGAGGCCTCTGGTTCGGAGCCCGTGTAACGATTCCCAGCACAACTAGGAGCTTCATGGAGGAGCTCGGGGTCAATGTCCAGGACGTGACTAGGTTGACAGAAAATATAATACTTGACTCCTTGGGAATCATACACCACCACATGCATGGAAATTGATGAGTATGGGAGTTTATCCAGAAGTGGGATGGCATGCATGCATCGCATAACTTATTTGTTGTTTTAGTTTAGTTATTATTTTATTATTTTAAATATTTTAATATTTGTTATATAGGGGAATTTGTTGATCAAATGAAATAGAGGTTGTGAAATATAAGGGAAAGAAAAAAAAAAGGAATAAATCGAAAAAAAACTTGTAGTTAGTTTGTAGACTGGTATTAATTGTAAAAGAAAACTGTGGAAGAAAAAAAAAATGTTATTTATCTATTATATTATATCATGTAAAAATATGTAACTTATATTTGTCCAGTCACGGATTGATCAGCGTGTAATGTAGCAACCCGATGTATTTGGGCAGCATGAATGAATAAAGTATTTCTTTCTCTCTCTAGCTTACTAATATTTTGTAATTTATTTATTTTGAATACATTATATATGTTTATGTATATTATAATTTCTTGTCTGCCTTAGTTTTATTTTTTTTTTAATTTCCCAGTATTATCTTACTTTAACATTATTTTATATATTTTTGCTTTTAAATGTAACATATGTGTTAACTGTAATTTCCCCCACTCCTACCTTGCTGGTATCTCGCATCCACCTTTAAATCATTCTTGTGCTATTCCCAATTCAGAAAGGTGGATGTCCTCATTTTTTTTGTTTTTCTTGATTTTTAATTTATTCTCATCTCGCTTATTTTCCGTCCTAAAGTGTTTACTTTATTTTTATATTTCTTATTTTTTATTTGTTATTATTTCCGTTTTCATTTTAATTGTCTAAATACCTTTTTGCGATTCATGTTTATTCATACTTTTCACTGTACATCATATTTTTATTTTACTTTGTTCATTTTTATATAAATTTTCAAATGTTTTAATCATTTTTACCCTTTTCTGTAGTTAAAATAGGTGTGAATGTTTATTTATTATATTGTTACTTAAATTAGATTTTCTTTATATTGTACATAAATTATCTCATTATGATACTTTTATATCAATTTATATTGTATTTTTTATTAAATATATTTAATTTAATTATTATTACTTTAATTTTTATGTTTTTTTTAGTTCTATTTTTATCGTTTACATGTTTTCCTTTAAATTAATTGCCTAATACCTTTAGGTTGTAATTCTCTGTACACCTTACTTTTATTTTCCTTATTTTTTTTTATTTTTTATCTTTCACTTTTTTTATTCGCACCTGTAAATGTACTTTATAGCCAGAAAATGAGATGTTCTATCCAGGCATGGCATGAGGAAGATAGCACCCAGTGGTGCATCCTCCTGACGTTAAGTAAATTATTGTATTACTTGAGGAGGTCCCGCATCCAACTCCTCTTCAGCGCACGCCGAGTTACGTCAGGAATGTCACGTGTTGCCATTTGTCTTAAATTTATTGAAATTTCCATGTAGCCTGTTGTAAAACCGTTTCTAAGTCATATGGATGTTGTCCATTACAGTCACCTACACATTGCGAATGGCCTCGTTTGAAACGTAGAGTGGTGGGTTAGTTGGCAGTCTTAACAATTGTGATTGAAAAGTTGGTATTTTCTGAATCTGTGTCTTTTTAGCAGGTATATAAATTTGGCAGCCATAAGTCCCTATGGGCTTTAGTAAGTAATTGTATACGTTAAGTTTCTGTCTGAGCGATATTTAGAACGTTTGTGCAGTATGGAATATAATGGCCTAATAAGTTACAGTGTTTGTTTGTTTATTTATTTTTGTCATCTATTTTCTTACATTTTAACATTATTTTACCTGTTTGTATATTTCTTAGCCCTGAGGAAGCCCTGAAAAGTGAGACGAAACGTTGTCTCTTCCAATATACTGTAATATATTTATTTCTTTACTCATCCTCTTATTTTATTCATGACTTTTGAAAAACGTATATAGGTTATTTACAAGAAGTGAAACCGTTCTTAACCTATATCCCAATATAACGGAAACTCCTCTTTACACACAATATTATTGAGGTACTGACCAACAAGCTTCATATTTAAGGAATTTGATCCTCTGGAGGAAAGAAAGGATGAAGGAAACCATACACTCCGGAGGCAGATACCAATTTTATTCTCCTTTTCACTCCTCTTTAACGTACAAATTCATAAAATGTGAATGTACAAACTCACGAAATTCACTAGATTGTATAGCTTATATTATAACTTATTATATGTTCATCCAACAAAACGATGGTTGGGACGGGACGTCCCTAAAAGAATGCTTTGATTTTTATTTTGTTTTTAACAGTTTAAACTGTTTTTTTTTTTCGGACCAATGCAGGGAAGATATGTAAACAATTCTACTATTTCATATTTTTTTTTTTTTTGCTTTGCGTGTGAATCCACCCATACAGGTATCCTTTATATGAAGGACAAAATCACTTTTCCCTTGAGTGTCCATTGTACAGACCTGTCACTACATTTACAAAACTAACTCTCTATCTAATTCCATAACTTTAAACATCTATAAACTCAGAAAAAAGAATTATATAATAATTTAATTTAAAATAAAAATCTTTAAAAATCTATCTAGCTACATAATTTTAATATTTACAGATTAGAAAAATAACTATACGTTTCACCCATTATTAATAGAAAAACAAAGCATATCATTAAACTTATTCCCAATGAAATAGGGAGCTACAGAGAAGGCAGTTGAAGAAGATAGGAACACAATTGGAACCAATTGGATAGACAATGGATCCAGGATTGGAGGATGTCGGCCCTCCCTCATCAGAAATGCTCTCGCCTTCTTCCAGGATCAATTCCGTCCTTTGAGGGCTCCTTTATTTGTATTCCTCTGAAGGAAGTACCTTTCCAACCACGTACCCTTACCTCTTGGATTATTCCTTTAAATTATATTCTTCTCCACAGAGGATATAAATCTACCAGTGTAGATATGCGGATTAACTAAAATACTTATTATCAGAAGTGTTTGTCATCTTATGTTTTATGATATTATTATTTTATATATTCTGTTAATTATTGTTGTTCATTTTTATCTTTTTAAATTCATTATTTTATTATATTTCATGACGTTTTATAATTCCATTTTAATTTTGTATTTCACTCAAAGGCTCTAAAAACTAATTTTGACGCCTGTATGTTATTCTAAAGAGATCAATCCCAGGATAAATAAAGAATATTATTATTATCATTATTATTACATAGATAGTCTATTCATTTACGTAAAAAACATGATTAAAAAATAATGTTTATTTGATAATATTTCCTCAATTTTTGCGAAGATATTTTCAGAAAACATTTTTTTTTACAACATAATTTAGATTAATTGTAATTAATATATTCTTGTTTGAGAGTGGTTTCGTTTATTTAAAAACAAATTTGATCCTTTTTTTCTCAACTTTATTCTTTTCAAAATCTTCCAACGTTTCGACCCTCAGGTCATTTTCAAGGAAACCTACAAAAAGTTTTTTTTTTGTTATTTTTATATAACAATTTCATTATTTCCTTCACCTACATACTGATTTCTTTGGTCCTACCTTTATTTTGTTGTCATTTCCTTTTTTAAAAAACTTAAATTTCACTTAAATATAAATACACATAAAATAGGAATAAATTAATTATAAATTTTAAA
>NW_027112173.1:864740-865065 GCF_000696795.3 Halyomorpha halys | reverse complement strand
TACTAATTATTCTGCTTACAGCACAAAAAAAATTTAATATATTTAAAATCTATAATTAATTTATTCCTATTTATATTTAAGTGAAATTTAAGTTTTTTAAAAAAGAAAATGACAACAAAATAAAGGTAGGTCCAAAGAAATCAGGATGTAAGTGAAGGAAATAATGAAATTGTTAAATAAAAATAATTAAAAAAAAAACTTTTTGTAGGTTTCCTTGAAAATGACCTGATGGTCGAAACGTTGGAAGGTTTTGAAAAGAATAAAGTTGAGAAAAAAAGGATCAAATTTGTTTTTAAATAAACATAATCTATCTAATTACTTCTTT
>NW_027112173.1:861745-862770 GCF_000696795.3 Halyomorpha halys | reverse complement strand
AACCAAGTAGTCAACTATTTTAAATATTTTTGTTAGTATTTTTATTATTTTCTTTTTCTTTAATTCTTGTTTTCCTGTATATATTTTATGAATTAATATTTGAACACTAATAGTTATTGCTCTTAGTTGTGGCAGATTGAATTATTTCTCTTCAATAAAAATATATTTATATATATGATTTCAGAACCCTTCTCATAATTGAGAATTAGATTTAAATTAGAAATATTTTCAAATTAATATTAAATATAAAACTAAACATGTTTGTACTATATATTATATTTATATTTTATGTTGAAAACATGATCAACATGCAATGAATTGACTGCCTATAATTAAACTTTAAATTTGTTTCACTAAGCTCTTTCCGTTTCTTTATAAAGTTAAATTATATAATTCATATAACAGCATGGTAATAAAAACTTATGGCAATAAAAATAGAAAGAATAATCTTAACACACATTCATACCTAAATATACAATATGAAATCCCTCTTAGGAACTCTGAACCAGGCTTTATCAGCTTCATGCCGAAGGCAAAGCAGAACCCCAAGAGATCCCAACGCTTCTTCCCCCCTCCTTCATATTTGATATTGAAAACCAGAGGAGATAAACCGTTAGAGCTAAGATTAATACACTCAGGACATGGGTGGAAAAGTTGGAAATTGCCAGAACTTCCTTGGCATATTCACAGCCTTGGAGCCAAGGCCAACCTTCGAGTATTACAAGGATTAAAGGGATGGTAATGGATAGATAGATATTGTGCAATGGGATTAGAATAAAGGGGTAAATAAAGGGGTAAATAAAGTTCTGATGGAAGTTGGAAAATCTGGATGGAATAACATCTAGAACATATGGGATGTAGAGGTTATATTGTAAGGTTTTGTTGGCTACGTAATGTGGAGCATTTAAAGGACTTAAGATTGAAAGATTGGATGCTTGAAAAATCAGATTTATTTTCTTAACTACTGTTTTAAACGCTAGGAAAATACGTAGAGTCTCTTAAATATATTATATATATAAAAGAAA
>NW_027112173.1:851612-860055 GCF_000696795.3 Halyomorpha halys | reverse complement strand
ATTTTTTTTAACTTTAGATTTGTTTCTCATTTTTTTCATGATATTTAAATATCTCTTCGAATAGAAAATATATTATAAAATGAATTTCCAATCTTATTTTATTATTTTTTAAATCGCATTTATTTCTTCCATATATCTCATTTTTTCCTGATTCCTCATTTTTTATTGAACTATTTTCCTACTATTTTATATGATAAATTTAGTCCTTTTGAAATAATAAACAAAATTTTGATAGTGATATGATGAATAATGATAGTAAGTAGTTAAGTTTGGTGACGTGACCCATTTAGTTGCTGCTAGTGGACTATCCATCAACTCTATCAGAGCCTCCCCAGGACTCCCCGAGTTTGTCTTGTTTAGGCGTTAGAAATATCTTCAAAGATTTACTACAATGAAAATACTTCATGGGTGTTAGAGACCATTTGAAGCATGAACTATTACTACGATAAATTAAAATTATTCTTTTGTTTTAAGTACAAATTAACTATTTATCATTGAAAAATAAAATCTATAAAGTTAAATTTGAGATTAATGTAAAAATACATGTAACAATCACATAAATAATAAAAATGAGAAATAAAATATATATATTTTTATTTATTTTTTGTTTTGAGCTAACTTAATTATAATTTTGTATCTAAAGTCCCAAAAGAAAAAAAAATAACAGTTCTTATTAATCAAAAATAATTTACTAATAATAACTCAAGTAACTATCATTTCTTATAATTTGTATATTATTCAACCGAATCTGACTACTCTTATGAGGTATGGGGTCAGTATTTTAATTACAATCTGCCACACAGTTTTGGGCAATAGTTAATAGTGATGGATGATCTCATACATACTAAAATAAGAAATAATAAAAAAATAATAATAATAAAAAAAATAAAAAATAATAAAAAAAAAAACTCTCTTAAAATATATACAAACAAAAGAATAGACAAGATGAACATAATCAAACTATCTGTATGAAAAATAAATAAATAAAATAACATAATGATAAAATAATATATACAATATTTACACCATCGACCTGAGGATCCCTGAGCCCACTCTATCCCCCACGTGTGAGCTCAAGAGATCCCAGCGCATCCCTCTCGCCGCGTCACTGGTAATGAGCCAGTGGAGGCTCAGCAAGTGCGCTAAAGCCGCAAACACATAGCCGATATTAGATGAATAAACTAAGTAAAATAAATAACAAAAGCGATACTATTCAAACTGCGATAATCATACTGAGAAGTTTTAAGCAAAGACATTATGATAGTTAAATTAACGTTATTCGATAATATATAAAATTACGATAAGAGGTTAATTTTTTAAACACTTTCTAGGAAGGAAAAGTTCAATGAAATCAGGTTGTTTTTAAATATCTCTTGCTCCTGTTACATTTTTGTAGAAACGTACGTGGTAATTGATACCACAGTAATTTGTAGTACTTCATTCATACATTTAGTTACTACATATCGTATGGACTAGAAGTTTTCTGTTTTGGTTTGGTTTTCTGGTTCGGTTTGCGTGGGTGAAATTTGAAGACAAGAAAAGGAATCACAAAAATAAGAACGCAAAGCCAATAGGTTTAGTTGTATTCCAGCCTTTAATTATTTCATAAATGATTTATGGCAAAATAATTGTAGATTTCAATTGTGACATCAGCAGAAGTAGCTCTGGAAACAGTCAAACGTAATGATATTGCAAGAGTTTGTGAGAAGCATCTGTTTCTCACCATTGATTACTGAATTATCGTCTTTCACCGTAGTTGCAGAATTTATACAGAAAGCTATCCATTAAATTCTAGACAGGAAAGTCACTAAAGAAATGTAATTGGAGCAGAAAAATCTAAAATTTAGCTACAAAAAAATAGATTTCTATGAACTTTGCCGACTCCCAGATTTTTTTGCAAAATTACCTAGTGGTCATAATTTAATCCAAAAATTAAAGATCAACCAAGGTTCCCTAAGTGGATGCTGCGGCTATCTAATATTTGTTACTTTTTTATATTAACTATAGCATTTTTTTATTTATGTATTTATTCTTAGCGCAACGATCCTGTAAGAAACTGGTTCTTATGACCTTCCTCCACCATCTCCTTCTGGTAAGCAGGATAACATTTTCTTCACCTCCTCTAGTCATCTCAGATGTGGTCTTCCTCTCTCATGTCTATCTTTCCAAGCCTTTGTTAGGCCCTTCTGCACTCTTGGTAAGTTTGAAAATCTTGTAAGTGGACATCTTGTAACTAACTAGGTTCCGGTTTCATACATACATCAGGCGCGACTCCTCGTAAAGGATAAGCCATGTTGGCACTCTGGGCTACGAATCCCATTCACAAGCCATCTCTCCCTAGTCAATAAATTTCTTTCTGACGCCATATCATTCAGGTCTCAGAACCATAGGTGCTGACAGGTCTAACGACTTCCTCATGTACCATAATCTTTATCTTTTGATACAGAGCTCTGCAATTCAGAATTATTTGCATAGCAAAGTAGTATTTGTTCCTGAGAGTCATTGTAACATTCAATTCCTCCTCTTTTCCTTATTTTTGGTTCTTAGTGCTTCAAAATTTTAAGAAGAAAAATATAGACCGCTTTCAGACATGGGCGTGCCCACGTGCCATTTACTAGAAGTAAAAAAAAAATTAATTTAATAACAATTCATTTTTCAAGAAAATACTAATTGTAATAACTAATAAAGCGCTGCAACAATTATATTTGTCTACTTTACTTTAAATTTTGGTTTCATTCGCCTTTTCCGTGCTAAAATGTCAACCCCCCCCCCCAGTTTTGATCAAGGGTACGCCCATGATTTCAGGAGTGGTTTTGAATTTTAACAAGAATCATAATCCATTCAAATTAGTTCACATTAAAATACTTTAAAGAACTATCATAATCTTTTTTTTTAACATTATTCAATTATTTCCATCTATTTAAGAAACTAGTTTGAGATATCTTGTTCACCGATGAAATCATATTTAATTTAAGTTAAAAAAGGGGCGAACTAGTTTTTAAACAAAACATTGCTAGACTAAAAGTGCATTCAAAGTTTCATTTTCTCTGTATCTCATATCGTGCATCCACGTTCAGTGTTATGAACTACGAACACTAACTTTTGAACTATGAAAGTTTTTTAATCATTCCATAAAAAGTTGGTGGGTATCTCTGATGGAAGCATTTTCCGGAAACTTTTACAGAAACGGATAAAGTTAAACAGAGCTGAGAAGAAAAACTTTGAAATATAAATTGGTACGTTCCAAAGAGGTTTTAGCAACTTCAATGATATTACAAAAAATTATCTCTGAACATTCCTGTTAAAGCAAAATAATTTTTAAAACTAGCGAAGCAACTCTGCATGTAATTACTCCAAAACAATATTCGTTATCTCCGCTTTGTCACAACCAAAGGTAAGAAAACTTTTTATTCCAGCAGGAAATAAAAAAAAATTAGGTCTTCAGAATCGAACATTTGTACTAGAATTTTAGGTTTCAAATGTCTAAGAGCCCAAGAGAAAAAAAATTCAGTAATTTTACCACAATTTTTGTTTACTTTAATGAAAACGATGTGTAGTTACTGGTCGACATTGATGAGTCTTCCAAGGCAGAAGTAATGAAAAATATTAGTGAATTTATTTTGGGAAAAATATATCTCAAGAATCATTTGACATCCACATGTCTGCCAGCAATAAACTTAAAGCTAGTTAAATATAATACAAAATAGTATGTAAGATTTATTTTTGTAGGAGAAGTAGTTTCGGATATTTGCCAAAACAAAGTCACAAAATATTAATTTCTAGTCGGTAGGAAAAAATGTTTTATTTATGAAAATATATACCTCAGGGACAATTAAACGTACTGATAACCGCTAAAACTCAAATTTATGGTAGTTAAATATACTATAAATTAGTTTATGACGTTTATCTTATTAGTAGTAGTAGATTTTATATATTTGAGAAAATAAATGCCCTAACAATGTTTGGCAGACACATCACTGTGGACTACTAATTATACATAATGTTCATTAAGGTAATTATAAATAAAGGTGAAATGACTAACTTTTATAAGATAACTGCAGTCAGATGTCTTATTTGTGTTCGGGCTTATTAAATTTTTTCAAAATTTATAAGCTTTGTGAAGGTTGGTATCTAATTGATCTGTCAACTGCTTTCGTTTATCCATGCGTAAACGGATTTTCTCTCGGGACACCTAACTTAACAAACTGAAACAACAGTAAAGACTAAAATGGCTTTATTCTTAAACATTTAAAAACACATAGTTTAGTGGTTAAAGATATGTCTTTCTAACTCTTTTTTTGTTTTGTTTTTTTTATTTTCATTCCTCTTTATTTTATATAATACAGGATATATAACACATAACATACAATACAGAATACAATTTATCTTGTTTTGCCTTACGGCATTATAAGATGAGCAAGAATCATGGTCCGCTGAAGGCGGTTTTTTTTCCTGACCTCCTAGAAAAAATAAGATCAACAAATTAAATATATACAAGAAAGAAATGAATGTATACATGCAGGCAAAATAATACATCTTGTTTTGCCAGTGTGGCATTATAAGATAGACTGCCGGGTCCGCTGAAGGCGGTGTCATCGATGATGGCATGAGTCTGCCGTGAGCGTACTAGGAATAGGGAGGGGCTATTCCGGCTGGCGTTGATGGTGTGATGACTTCAGGCTGAAGAGGCAGAAGTCCCTCCCAAGGCGAGAACATCGCCACCTCCCAGGTCTTGGTGGAGGTATGAATTCTCGGAACAGTGGATTGGCACAGGCTTTCAGCCCATCAAAGAACTTGCTGTGCCTACGGCCTATGAATTCTGGCACAGTTGGGAGTTGGAGCTCTTCACATATTTCTCTGTTCCTGGCCCGCTGGAGTGAAGTTCCTCTGACTATTCGCCTCAGGAGGGAGTTCTGGAAACCCTGTAGGTTGGTCAGTGTCGTTTTGTAGAGGTGTCTCATTAGTGGTCCACCATCTACTCTACGTTGTTAGAGTTATCAAATATATATGTACACTTGGGAAGAGGGGGTAGGAAAAGCATGAAAATTGGGGAAGGAGGTTAGACCAATCAGATAATTTAGGACATTAGGGGACCTAGAGAGCCTATGAAATTAGAAATATATATCTGGGAGAGCGTGTCTAGAAAGAGGGTCAGGCTTTCCTAGAAATAGCATAATTTACCCCAGAGTCAAGACGTCACTTCTATAACACATTGGAGACAAAAAAACACAAAGCCCAAGTCGTCCCAAGGGTCCCAAACCTTCTCAGAAACAAGTTATTTAAAGGATTCCTTTTCCAACAGAAATTTTAAATATAGAATGCAGACATATGCAACCATAGGTCAGAAGTGACATTTGACCCAAATTTGGGGGTGGGGATTAGGGTGAAATTGCTCTATTATCAATTTTATCAAATTCTACATGGCGATTTTTGCTTCACCACGTAGAAAAAAAACATTTACAATAAGTATCACACGAATGATTAAAACATGGCTCTTTTTTTTTTCTAATCGACTAATCAAACATCTTAAACCTTGACTTATAGATAATTATGTACATACTTACCTACTACAAATAGCGAGAAGGCTATATACGGTACTATATTCCATTCCACTCGTCCAATAGATTGCTTCCAAAACGTAAAAATAAGTTCATAAAAATTAAAATTTTTATCCAAGAATAGATGGTGAGGAGTTTGATTATAAATAAAACTATTATTTATTTGGGCCGACGTTTCGAGCTCAATTTCAGGCCTTGGTCAGGGTGACTTATAATTTATTCAGTAATTTATCAATAATTACTAATTAATTTATTTATAATTATGCTATACTTTAGACGTTATATTTTTCTAACCGCACCGACTATCCCTTCATATCAACTCACCCATTAAAACACCATCATAAAATCTTAATACCTACCAAACTCGTAGAAATTGTAAATATGGTATGTACTGTCCTGTATACTGTACCGAAATATTTATATTTCTTATTAGTTCAATATGACATATACTGATTGAGTAGTAATTTATAAATATGATAGATAATAGGAAACAAATTTTTACTAAAGAATTCTAATTATTATTTTGGTCTAAAACCGTGTTAATTGCTGAAAAATAAATGCATCAATTTTTTATTGTGGTCTGTTATTTATTAAGTGCAAATAAATCTAATAAATAATAAAATATGCTGAATCTAAATTATTTTTTATTCCAACTAGATATGTGACGAAACCTGGAAACACGTGTGGGTAGGAGGATACTCTCAAGGGGGAGAAAATATGCTTTCAGTGCTTAGTTTCGGAATGATACCTTGTAAAACATCCACCATCTTGATTATTTTTTTAACTTTAGATTTGTTTCTCATTTTTTCAATAGCGTGCAAGAGCAAATAGGGGGATCCAAGCCATAGTCACCCAGGTTATTACATTACAGCACGGAAAAGGCGAATGAAACCAAAATTTTAATAAACTTATGTTTAATTCGAGCAATGCTTTATTAGATATTACAATCATTTGCTAAAAAAAAAATTTTAAATTAATAACTGTTTTCCACTTCTAGGAGGCCCGATGGGAGGGGGCTGTTTCACTCTGGGTACGCCTATGATCGCGTGAACTTATTCATTCATTGTTTGTTGTATCAGATATAAGATCTAAAAAATCTTATCGTAAAAAGGATCTCAACACCATATTTACTCCTATTTTTAGCTATAATTTTTATAGCATATGGCAATTGGAATAAATGTTGTGCGAAAGTTTTTATGTACCATTGGTGACCAAGCGGTGGCGACAACTTGAGACGAGAAAGATAAACACTTCACTGAAGAAGCCTGACCCACTCTCACTGGATAGCTTTCAACAAGTTCTATTCCACAATTAATTGTGCAAGATACAATACTTCACTCTCATTGTTCGTAGATTTGATATATATGTATATGGGTCAGTGTAACGACACAAGATTCGAATAACAGAAATTATGGAATTAATTTATTTTGTAAGCATATGATTGAATTACCTAAATAGTGACAAAGTTTTTACGATATATACACTGTAAACTCCCTCCAGTTCCTTCATCCGAAGGAACAACGAAAAGAAAAGAAATTGGAAGATTGTACTAACTGAAATAAAAAGCTTATATAAACAAAAATAAATAAATAAAAAAAGTACAAAGATTTCACTTACTCTAATACTAGTGATAGTTGTCAGGAAAATGAAAAAAATATACTCAACCTCTAATTATCTTATAAGAAAGATATAGAAAAAATTTATAATTCAGTCTTGACTGATAGATACAATACAGTTTGATTCTCGTAGTTGCAAATTAAAACAAAATAAATGACATAATATTTATTTTAAAAAATCATTCTGACTAAACATAATGTATACGCCTCTAAAGACTATTGAATAATCAGAACATAATTCGCTTTGCTCTACACAACCATTAACACAAACATATAATGCAATAAACCGGTTGCATTCGTAATAACATCGTTCCGGTTTTCGCATCCTTTCATCCAGGCCCCTACTTGGGTGTTTATCAGAACCTCCATTGTGGTTTTGAAGGGTGAAATTTAGTTTCCAGGTTTCGACACCGCTTATGTTTAGACTAAATAATATCGTGAAAATAAAGAAGAGTTGGGACAGAATAGCAACACAAGATTTGCATAAGGAAATTATTGAATTAGTGTATTACCGGTTAGAAATAAATGTCGGCGTACTTATAATATGAACAAAGTACTCATCAAATTTATCAATTACTATGCTCATTGTTTCTGTATCTTTATCATTCAGGTGAAAGGAATCAAAAATACCATTATCTGCATTGCCTGCCACATACAATAACATGGAAACTTTTCTGAAGCTTCATCAAAATATGTTGTTGTGTATGATAAAAAAAACATTTGAAATTTCTCCAATTAAAAGCCATTTTACCTGCTAAGCTAAAAGGAACCAAAGGTGGGCAGGTCCTGTGAGCCTTCATTATTTGAAAAAAAAAAAATAAATATGACAAAAATAACTTCTAACTTAGTGAAAATTAACAGTTTTCACCTCTCTCGCCATGTTGTGTCTATAATTATACCACCAAACTATATTTATTTATACTATTCCTTATATATATAAAATAAATATTTTTCAAGTCTCAGAAAAAAATATATAAATAATAATAAGATTCAGCGTTTCCAAAAGTTCGTTACCGACACCATCGATTGCTGAGAAGAAATCTATCCTATCCAAATGCCAGCTAAACCCGAACCTAAGAGATGAGCCTTGATATAATCCTTTAATCTACTCCTCGGTCAAGCCAGATTGAACCCAGTCCATTCTGTGTTGATTATCTTTCTAATGATTCGATCTTCATCCAGTACAACTCCACACACCCAATAGAGTTACGTTCTCTAGTTCCCTGAATTTTCCAATCTTTCTTCGGATAAAGCGTTTATGAATCTTTC
>NW_027112173.1:846023-851437 GCF_000696795.3 Halyomorpha halys | reverse complement strand
TTGCTGTAATTTAAAACTAGAAAATGAAGAATGAAATGCTTTATTTGTCAATGCTACCCAAATACATAAGGTTGCTCTAATATAATACCGTACCCATTAATCCATGACTAAACATACATATATTAATTACTATACACCAACAATGATGTAAAAATCATTTTTTTTTTTCGTAACTTTTCCTTTTTCAAACAACCATCTATAAACTAAGTAATTTTGGTTAATAATTTCAACTACTTAATGATTTCCTGTAATTGTAATACTCCGAAATTATAATTACTAACTGAACGAAAGTAATCGCTATTACATTTGACTGTAATTAGTACTTGCAATTAATTTCGCCTAGTGATGATTAGAAATTAAATAAAGGTTAATGCTGAATTTTCATTAAATTTTATTTGATCAGTCAAATGTGAAAAAAATATATAGGAATATTTAATTTGATTTTTTTTTTTTTAGTTAATGGCCCATAAACGTTTTGTCAAAGAAAGATGGACTGGTTGAAAATGATGGTCGCAATTGAAATTTGAATCATGACATTTTGTAAAGTTTACTTCAATAATTTAGATATGTATTATTTTAGTAATATGCACTTATTTGATTCAAACGTACTGTATATTTTAAAGCGTTCTCATTCCATTATTTGAGAAATTTTTCAGAGATTCTTACAGAAAAGACATTTGTACAAAAGAAAACTAGGTTAATTACTGGATAAATTTCTTCCTACCAGTTGAAATCCAATTACTAACATAGAAACGAGAGAATTGTATTTAAAGTTATCATAGAAAATTTTAAAAACTTGCGTACATAAACCTTAAACCGATGAGGAGATTAGAGATAATCTGCTATAGGTATCAAATTCGGCTTTGGAAACGGTGAGGAAATTGCAATTTACGGTCATATGCGATTTTTTCATGTGAAAAACAACAAACTGTTACAAATCCAAATGAAAACATAAACTTTTTTTAAGAATAAACCATGGAATATTTTTTTCGATATCTTTACATAAGGCACTGCCTAATACTTATTTTAAATTCTTTTATATTTTACGTTGTATTTAAATGTAATTCTTACAGAATTGTTGTTGATATCTTGAAGATGAGTATTGCTGTTGTTGTTGATCGTTGCTTAAAGGCCTAAAACCCTCCGGTTATCAACGCCTATGGCGTGATAAAAGTAAAGAAAAAAATATTAAAAATAAAATAAAAAAATTAAATTAAAAAAAATCAAAATCGAAGAGGAGTTATAATTTATAAAGAAGGCTTTTAAGAAATTGAACACCAATGTAATTTTAGCTTCCACATCTGTGAGAGCTTCCGTTAAATTTGGGGTCAGTCCTATCCTGTTTATTATTGGCAAATAGTGAGTACATTCTTCAAAAATATGTCTAATCCTGAGAATGGACTGACAATATTTGCACGTTGGAGGTGGCAGCTTTCAGATCAGATGAGAGTGCGTGAGGAGAGTATGACCTATTCTCAAGCGGGTTAGAGCAATAATAATAATAATAATTGCTTTAATAATATTTTCATTATTAATTTTATTAGAACCCCGAAAATTAGGGGTTCCTGAAAATTTTATCCCAGCTAATACACTAGTTACTCCAGCCCATATTCAACCAGAATGATATTTTCTTTTTGCTTAAACAATTCTTCGATCAATACCCAACGAACTAGGAGGTGTAATCACAATAATAATATCTATCCTTATTATTACTCTACCTGCAATTATTAATAAAAGAAAATTTCAAGGTAACTCTTTTTACCCGATTAGAAAAAGTTTATTCTAAATAATGGTTACAATCACTATTTTATTAACATGAATCGGAGCTCGACCAGCAAAAGAACCATATATCCTTACTGGACAAGTATTAACAATAATATAAACCACGGGTTAGAGTAGATTGCTTTTTAATGAAGTTTTAAAAGTTACTGCTTTTTACGGTCAACAAAATCACTTTTTTTATACATTAAACTATTAATCCTTGATTTTGAGAAATAGAGCTTCAAAGTTAAATTTCCTATTATAAGTTTTCTTTAGGTAGAACTAAGTCACACCGAAATTTCTTAATTTTTAACCGATGGACCTGGCCCTGAAATTTAGTTGGAAACAGCAGCTTTTTTATCGAGTGATTTTTAAAGGAAAACATAAATTTGTTAGTTTTAACCTTTTTGAACCAAGGCAATGATGTAATAACAATCGAGAAGTTTAATTTTTTTTTATCTTCATAATAACTGCAGAATAATTAACTCACCTATTAAACTAGCTACACAAATTATTGGCGATACTATATCATTGGAATCCATCTTGATTCTTATCTCCAGTTGGATAACTGAGGTTGTCTTGAAATATTGATATTACCATCACAAAAATTTCTAAATCAATCATGTACAGCAACTTTTTACAATGATGATTCATAAATGCCAGAATTATATAACTTAATTCTGTCATTTTTTTAATTTGGCAAAAAAGAGAAGATCAATAAGATTCGAAAACTATTTAATATATAAGGTTCTTCTTGCTAACAAAGATTACGACCAAGGCTATGATTTAGTATGTAGGGACGCTAAAACTAACTGGATACCGCTGAAATCGTTACCGACCACCTGACGCAATCCAGCTGTCGACACGTGAACCATTACGATCATCACACAAACAACGTATATAAATATATTTAATATTTCTTTAATTCCACAATTTATCAATCATATAATATATTGTAATATTCATAAATATATTATTTGAATAAATAAAGATAAAAATGGAATTTTCAGATCTACTAAAAGCTAAAGCCCAACACGCAGTATTTATTGATAGCGTTTAACAGCCCAGAGAGTAGACTAAGCAAAAACTAGCCAAATAAGAGTGTTAAAATCCCCTTCTAAGATATCCCCCCCTTAGTAAGTAGTAAGTATCAATATGCCTAGTGGATCAGTATATTCTATTGCTATTTATGGAAACGTATATAACGTACTTTTATTTCACACTGCCTTCACTGGATCTCTCCTATTTCCTACACCTTTTCTTCCTTTCGTAAGGAGCTACAGCTAGTTCATGCAGGACTTGTCCCCTTCACGACCGTAGGCTAGTACCCTATGGAGTGAAGTTTCCATCCTGTGAGGATCTCCGGCTAGTTCCCGTAAAACTAATCTTGTCAATTCATCACTTTACCAGCAACTCTTCTGAACACGAATTATTGAGTCTTTCTGGTGTAGCATAAATCTCATCTTCAATTGAAATTAGAACTAATTAATTATACACAACCAGAGTTGGGCAAAAATTATTCGATTGACAAGATACGAATACATTTTTATTCGATAGACGAGAGACGAATAAATTTTTATTCGAATAAAAATACGACTAAACAACCCAAATACTTTTTTATTCAAATATTTAAAATACTATTTCAATCGAATAAAAAATGATTCGAATGAAAAATGATTCGAATACAAAATTATTGGAAAACATATTATTCGAATAAAAATTTGATTTTTTTTTTTTTAAATTGACTTATAGAGTTCTACTACTGGGTAGTTTCTCTACATCCTGTATCATATCATTATCTCATTATGATCAAATTTACTTGTTGTATTTTTTATACAGTTGTAAATATCAATAAATAAATAAATAAATAAATCACTTATTTTATTACCACCCTCAATTTCTAATGTATGAGGGTACTATTACACATACTCAGAAGAGTACAAAACTAAAATGCCATCGATTTTAAGATCTCGTATCGATTTATTTTAATTTTTTTATTTCTAACATGTTACGGTCCCTTTATACGATTTGAGAAATGCAGAATATGAAAATGATATCGATTTTGTGATCCCTTATCGATTTATATGAACTTTTCTGATTTCTAACATGTTAGGGTCCCTTTATGTTTAGAAATATGTAGAATATGAAAATACTATCGATTTATTTTCATATTCTACATATCCCAAAACATAATAAGGGACCCTTATATGCTAGAAATCAGAAAAGTTAAAATTAATCTATACGCGATCATAAAATATACCTATGTATAGCTGTAAGACAAAAAATCTCGTCTTTATACAAATACAAACGTATTCGGATGGTTAATGATTTAATTTTTTCGAATAAGAGATTATTTTTCTATAAAATGGACGAATATAAAAGTATTCGAATGATTATTCTATAATAATTGATCATTCGTGTAAAATAATGACGAATAAAAAAGTAATCGGATGGTTAAGCATATGTTTTGTACGAATAATTGATTATTCGTGTAAAATAATGACGAATGAAAAAGTATTCGGATAGTTAATCATATGTTTTGTACGAATAATTGATTATTCGAGTAGAAAATTCACGAATAAAAAAGTATTCGTCTCTGGTCATTCGAATAATATTTGCCCAACTCAGTTACACAGCCACCCCGATAATTGGTGACTCCGAAGTGATCTCCAAACCCGAAGAGACCTATAGCAGTCATAAATACAAGTACTAATTATGGAATCACATGTAACATGAAAATGACAATTATTCAACTGTGTATTATTATCATCGATACTCATACACTTTTTTTATTAATCAAATGTTCCCTGAATTTTTTATGTGACCTGCCAAGAATTGTGTGTGAAGTAATCATTTTTGAATTGAAGCAGGGCAAGCTGTGACATGTGTATGTATTGATTCTGTCCAACAATCGACTTCAGGACAAATATACATCGTTCTATCGGTAACATGCATATTTTATTAAGGCTATTCGTGAACGACGGTGGGCTATAATTACAAGTACGTAATAAGTTTCGGGATACTATAAATACTATGGCCGAACTAATATAGGCATTGCCTTGAATATAAAATTTATAAACTTCTAATTCGAGCCCAATGACAGAGCTTTAAAAGGTGTTTAGTTCTTTAACTAGCCACCCAATGAGGATTAATCATGCTTTTGATCGTTTAAAAAATAAAATTTTGTTGACATTGCTAATTATATGATTGAAACCTTGTAAACTTAAATTGTGCCTGTCTAATGCAGAAACCCGTAGGAGCTAGATAAATTATCAATGAAGCTTCAATCAAGTTTTAATGCATACTGATCCCAAAATAATAATGATTTTCACAAAACGTCAAAAAACCAAATCGGTTCAAGGAAAATTATTTATTTACCAAAAAAGTGCTCATTATCAGAAATTATTTACCAAAATTAATACTATTTATATAGGTTGACTAAATGGGGCACAATGGAGGGCGCTACGACATAGCTCAGTTCATGGGGTTTTATTTATTGTATTTTATTTATTTTTTTTTAATATTTATTTATTGCTATTTATAACTGTACATTATAATAAGTTACTGCTTTTTACGGTCAACAAAATCACTTTTTTTTATACATTAAACTATTAATCCTTGATTTTGAGAAATAGAGCTTCAAAGTTAAATTT
>NW_027112173.1:843464-844484 GCF_000696795.3 Halyomorpha halys | reverse complement strand
ACAACAAAACTATTAATCTGATTCTACTGACGCTTTAATATTTGAATTAGAAATATTTAAATTTCTTCACAATTTACAAAATGCGTTCTCTTAACTATATCTAACAGGTGTCTGTCGCTTTCTGCACTGCTATAAAGCACGTGTCAAACAATACCACGTTTTAATGATCGGCAATTAAAACGTCCCTATATGGTACCATAAAAATTTACCACAGCTCTAAAAAGGGTTGTTTTAAAAAAAAAATAAATAAATAAATCTTGGAAACTATCCAAATTGTCTATTTCCTTCTAAGAGTTACTTCTTTAAAATTATATTACCAATAATTTTACCATTTTGTTCATGTTGGATTAACACAATACAAAATTTCTATACTTTGTTTATTTTGTATAAAATCGGTGTCAGGGGTCTCATTTTTTGACGCCCCCTCAATAGCAGGGCATTCTATAAGAGCCCGAAGACAGTGACTGTAATGCCGTCGTAAATTATAAATGCACCATGCAAGCTAGGACCCTTGCCCCTACTACTATGCAAGACCTAAGGACTAGCAGGCCAACCTCTGTGGTAGAGAGACGTTTTTCCAGACACAAGGTGAAGATTCATGTTCACAAAGTTCCTTTGTGATTTCAACAGTTAAAACAATTTTTTCAAACATCTATATCTCATTGCCTTTTCCAGTTTGAATTTCAACGTTCCGTTCCAAAAGCTTAGTTTATCATTTGTAATTAAATGGTCAAAAATGATTATCTAATTATATATAAATTTTCTAGAAATTTTAAAAATGCATTTAAGAATCATTTGGATCATATTTTTGTTCGAAAAAATATAACTAGTGCGCTTTTTTTTCAATTATGGTTGCGGGACTGCTTTACAAACTCCGTAAATTCTTACCTCCTAGATATTTTCTCATCATCCGTTCCTTTCTTACTAATAGATTATTCCAAGTAAACCACAATGGTTCCTATTCATCCCTCTATTTTCAATCCGCTGGTCCCATCCTCTACACCATCTATACAGCTGACA
>NW_027112173.1:839998-841983 GCF_000696795.3 Halyomorpha halys | reverse complement strand
TTTACAGCAGCTTAGATTATGAACAATATGTGAGTACGTAGGGCGATTTGGTACCACTTTTTAAAATTAATTATAACCATGTGATCAATAGCAGATGTAATTCAACAATGTTGACATCAAAGAAAAGCACTACTAAAAGCATATAAGAGTAAAATTAAAAAACAAATAAATAAGACCAATTTTTCTTTTTTCAAACACTATAAACATTTTCTCTTGAAGCAAAAATGAAATAAAATAAAAAATATACTGAAACATAAAATTTTCAGGTATTTATATGTTTTAATTGATTTGATATTACTATTTAATTGAAAGGATGTTGAAAATTAAGAACAATTACACAATAAACAAAATATATGAGGATTTAGGATCACAAATGAGGACAGGTTTAGTGAAGCAAAGCATCTCCGATTGCCATGAAAAAGATATCGGTATCTACCTCAGAAATCGGGGATTTTAGTATCTTTAAACCTTCCTGTGGTTAAAAAGGAAAATCATAAATATAAAAAAAAAAACCTAAATTGGTCTAGTAATTTTATTTTTATTTTTAGTAATTCCAAAAGTTTATGGTGGACAAAGATTCGACCATTCCCTTTTTTATAGATTGATTAATTACTCATTCAAAAAAAACAGGTCTGGTGTGTAAATCACAGCTTTAGCTTACTTTGAGTTGAAATTCATCTTCGCTCGTTTCAAAACAGATATTTTCATATAATTCACTGTGGAAATACTTTCCCATGATGAGGGGGGCAGTAGCAGCATGGTAACGCGCCTGTCTGCCAATCCAAAGGTTGCGAGTTCGAGCCACCGGCCCTATCCAGGATTTTTCAAGCATATAATTAAACAATACTCCCCCAGGCATTTGTGAGGCCCGTTAGCCAATAAGTGGCTCTCACAAAAATAGGCGAGGGAGTGAGGAACCCATCCTATGAAAATCACGTCATGAATCGCGCAAGTACATCATGCGAGGCCTTGGACCTCCACGGTCTGCCGCGCCAATAATAATAATAATAATAATTGCCCATACTAATTTTCCAAATAAACCATTTCGTTGACAGGATAACTCCAATATCAACAGTTTTCAAAAAAAGTATTTTTAATACTATTTTTCAATGTAAAATTTTAACATTTATATTTTGCAACGGTAAGGCAGAAGTGTTAGGTCAGATTTCCTCAAAATAATTTCTAGCAATATTCTTTTTATATTTAACTATTCTTTTGGCTGTTGATTTGTTGTTTTTATTTTCATTTATTAAGGAATTTTTACTATGTATTTTTTCTGGATTATTCAAGTGAGAAATTGTTCAATCATGATTAATATCTTATCAGGAAAAGATTGCACCAAAGCTATGAGACTGGCTCGGACCTCTGGGAAATCTCAACCACAAATATCTCGTTTATTTCTTTTTTCAAATAAAGAGTATACTGATTTGCTACTAAGAAACACAAAACATTTATTATATTTGTATGGTATAAGGTCGAGGGTATTGTATTCTTTATTTTGTTTTAATCTCAGTATTTATTCTTAATGGAATATTAAATAAGGATGAATTAATGAATGAAAGAATGTGTGGAAACAGGTAAATATTTATATATTCTGAAACAAACTTTTTTTTTTAAGGAAGAAAAGAAAGGACGAGACCTCAATTTCATAGATGACTTCAGTAGTCTACCACCAATAACCAGCCATATAAACTTTAACCCCAGGGAATATCTGAATTAAACAGTCTAGATTTTCTATTTATTTTATATATATTTGTTAACTTGGTTTTTTATTATAATGAATCTGGTTTAATCTTATATTACTCTATCTTCTTTTTGATATACCGATGTGATAATAATAAAATATCTCTACCAGACACTAGTGAAAGTTCTAGTAATTATTTAAGCATTACTTAACCCGGTGGCACACGCACTATCTAGAGTTACACGAGCACACGCATATGCCTTCCAGATACTAATAATGCAAAATGTTGTTTTATATCTAT
>NW_027112173.1:835437-838993 GCF_000696795.3 Halyomorpha halys | reverse complement strand
CTATATCTCGAAAACTATTTAACGTAAATAACTCTATTAGGGCTCATATTATAGCAAATTTACTCTTCTTTAAATGATATTCTCTTAGGTTTTCTTGTGTTGTTCCTACTTTTTAAGATATAAAGCTCCGAATGATAAATTAGTTTTTTTTTATCGCTTTGAAACAGCCGCCATTTTTTATTCCCCCGCTCCTCTTACTCCTCCCCATACTTTTTGCATGAATATTGAATAATTCTTGTCCTCTTTTCTGAAAGGCATCGAGAACGTTTCCTTTTTTTGTCAGCAACAGTTTCTTCGGTTTTCTCAGATGGTGGTTGAGGTGCAAATTTTTTTCAATTGCGCCAAAAACTATTTTGCCTCCCACGTCTATAAAGGCCAACAAAATAAAATAATCACATGAATGATTTGATTTCCGATACAGTAGTTGATTTTTCATCCCTCTCACGGCTGAATTTTTCTTTTATTGTGTTAATATATTCATTTGTATGTTTTACAATTCAATTTAAAATTTGTTTATTGAAAAAGTATTCCGCACATTCTATTGACGTTTTGCGATTTTTCGCTAAACCTACAACACCGGGTGTATGCATGAGTAAATTATGGGACCTAGTTGGGGAGTTTATAGGAGGTGCTTTTGTGTTCCATCGAGTTCTGTCTTTTCCTAAGAAAAATATTTGTTATCAGATTTCAATGTAAAGTTAATTTGTTCCATACTATGTAATTTATTAGTCTACTTACAAAAAAAAATAAAAAGCATCATTAGAACCATTTTCATCATCAGAAACTTGAATATCATCCTCATCAGACTCATCATTACGTTTATTTCAATATTATCACTAAGTGTAGGAAACCCGGAGCATATCAAACTACACCACGGAACCAAACCATCACTTTCAAGGCAAACGAACTCTGTCCATTCTGCAAAAGTTATTTCAATAATAGTTTGTACCACATCCTCCAACATTGTCCAATCTTTGAAGAAAATAGACAATATATCTTAAAGCCACCCATATCCGTATCTTGCGACTTACAAAACATTGAAAATATATTGAATATTGATAGTGAAGCTAAATTGAACAGACTGTATATTTACATTGTAACAATATGTAATAAGTTTAATTTTGTAAGTGACATATAAATTCTATTATGTAAATAGTTTTCAAAGCCCATTAATATCTTCTTTTATAGCACGCTTACCTTTATTTAAAAGAATTCTCATTATTTTAAGTTAAATATAATGGAGTAATGAATATTATGTTAATAGTTGTGTATTATCTAGTCTGTTTTTTTTGTTTATTGTTTTGTTACAGAGAACTTGTTTTATCTTTTGTTTATTGTTTTTCTAATGGGGCACTAGACTCAGGTTTTGTTTTAAAATTGTATATTGTGTTATGAATTTGTACAAGATTTTGTCATTCACAAATAAAATAAAATCTAATCTAAATCTAATTTTAATATTATCTACACTGTCTGTGTCAGAATCATCATAATCAAAATTCAATAGCATGAGTATTATCATAGTTACTACAAACAATGTTACACACAGTCTCTAAATCGTCCGGATTATTTAAATTGAAAACAGATTTCTTTGCCAAAAATACTAACGGCACTCCACGCACAGTATATAAGAGATACGATCCTGCTGACTGCTTGTCTAAAACTGATTTAGGAGAGGATCTGGGAAAGGAAATTTGATGCAAGTTGTAGAATAGATTCTCAGGATCTTTATTGAAAGGTACTAAGAAGGAGAAGCAACAGCATTAGTTTGTCCACGCTTAGTGGTTCCGAGAAAATGGAATGTGTCTGAGAGATATAGTGCGTGTGCCTCCGTGTTAACTTGTACCATTATAATAATGTTAATTATTTATTTTATTAAAAATTTGTTACGATTGCCATGGTAAGATAAAAACACTGGCGATATATGCGTAGACAAAAGGGATTATGGGGAAAAACAAAAACACGAGCTTTATGTTTAGACGAGTGGGCTTTGGTTTTGTGAAGGGGAATCTTCAGCACGTCCTGAACAGGAGAGTTGTGGCATTACATCGTTAGAGATTATATCTCTATAATTCTGGTGATACGGTGACCAGAAAGGAAATATCGGAGAACCTTGTGTTCTGCCAGGAGTACTCCCAAAGACTACGTGGGGTTCGAACTAAATTTTATTTTAAAATCACTTTAATATTCCTTTGTGCAGTAATGTAAATAATAGTTGATAAAGTTAATCATTTAAGTTAAAGCTAAGTCAACCTATAAGTTCTCATTGTTTTATTAATTGACATAAATTCTTTTCTTTCCTTTTTCATACTGTGTACATATATTTCTTCTTATCATTAAATTTTTGTACATATACTTCTTTTGTTCATTCTTATGCATGTACCCTGCTTTCAACTTGTTAATTTTACCTATATTTTTTTTTGTTATGTTTACTTAATATTTCGATAATTCAACAGGTGGAAGGTAACACCCCTAGGTTTTCTGTTATCTACATGTAATGGTGTTCGCCAGTGGTTATAATTCGATTATTATTTATATAAGGGTATATTGTGGGCATATTGTTCCGGGGTTTTCGTTATTTCCAAGGAAAACATAACGTGGCGCTTAAGGAGCAATTTATTCTTTATTGTTTTGTCTTTTTTTCCCTTTTGGCGATTATACTTTTTTTTTTTTCCTTTTACTCACCCCCTTCTCCGCTGAGCGTGGACAAGTATAAACGATAAATATATAACTAAGGATAGATCAAAATTTGCGGTTGTAAATTCTTCAAATATAATGTTTTTTATGTTACAATCAGATCATTCTGCAACGTTATCCCGTTAACAATCATAGCTAAATAGCATTTAAACCATTTCAAAACAACTTTCACAACTCTTTCTCAGAATAATCTCAAGAGTTAGCTTCCATTTATTCGCTTGTTTCAATTTGAAAAAGATCCTTTATCATCATTCCGGGAAGGATCAGTCGAACCAAAGTTCCATTCCATAGAAAGCAGATTGAGAGGCTTGACTACTGACACATCTTGAGTGAGCTCTATTGTCTACCATCGCATTGAGAACCCCCTTCTAGACCCATCTCTAGTTCCCTTTCATATAAGTATAGATCATTGCAATCCGATTTTAAGTCAATTGAATTCAACAGAAAAAGCAGGATACCAAACAGCGGAGACTATTCAGACTAAGGATAAAACAATTAAAAAAGCAAAAATATTACTGAAATATAATTGGTGCTCAACTCCATGTACCTCGTCATGGTAACTAAACTAGAAACTTCCTCAGAAGAGGAACTGCCAACATTAAAATACGATAATTATTCTAAAATTACAATAAAGGTTTAAAATTCACTAAAATCTTAAAATCCAAAAGATAAATAAATAAAAATTGTTTTCCATAAATAATTTTCAATGATTTGTTCAAATATCATTTATTTATTGTTATTTACAACAGTATAACATATATACAACAAGTAAATTTGCTGTAGGTGAGATAGTGACATGATACAAACATGTGGAGAATCTACCCACTGATAGAACTCCAATAACATTTCTAGAGGAGAAGAT